>NC_051182.1:4566800-4614703 GCF_013339695.2 Rhipicephalus sanguineus | reverse complement strand
GTATTGATAGCATGACTGTGCGTTGCAGTGCAGCAGTTAACTCGATAAATTGTTTAAATGAAGAACATATGTAAAATGATCGCAGGATGCGGAACTCGTACATATATTGGATTTTAATTATACTGTACTTGCGGAAATATGTCGATGTCGGTGATAAATAACCAGTGTTGGCAATGTGACGGACAGCTTTCTTCTGCAAAAGCAATATTCTGTTGATGTTACGTTGAGTTGTAGTAAGCCAGACCAGACTGTAGTAATTTATATGTGATTGAAACAGTGCTTGATATATGCTGACTTTTATTTGTGTAGGGAGAATTTCTCGACAACGCGACAGAGCTCCCGCTGTAAAATAAAGTTTCTTGCATAAATGACTTACGTGACAGTCCCAACTTAGATGAGATGAAAATGTTACACCGAGAATTTTATGTTCTTCTACAATATCTATTTTTTGGTCTGCACAAATAATATCTTGTTTAACGTTCAGAATTTTATTTCTAGCTCTAAATATTATTACCTTCGTTTTCTTAGGGTTAAGTTTAAGTTTATTTGATAGTGACCATGATGTAATATTGCAAAAGAAACGATTACAACTTTCTATCCACCTATCTGTATCTGCGCCGGAAAACAAGGCCGTGGCATCGTCAGCATATATTATAAATTTTACCGACTTGTTGATATTAACAATATCATTTATAAAAACATTGAAAAGAAGGGGCCCTAATACGCTTCCTTGCGGGACACCTCTACTGACAGGCAATGAAGATGAGTGATGGTTACCTAAACACACACATTGTGATCGTTCTGCTAAATATGATTTTATTAAAGCCAGGGGAGTGCCTCGAACACCATAGATTTCTAACTTATGAAGTAGCGTGCTATGGTCAATGGAATCGAAAGCCTTGGTGAAATCAATGAACAAACCTAATGTAAATAGCCTGTTTTCGATGTTCTCTAAAATAATTTCTTTTAGCCTTAACAAAGCTAACTCCGTAGTCCTTCCTTTACGGAAACCAAACTGAGCGTCGCTTATAATGTCATTTCTAGTGAAAAAGTTGGATAATCTGGAATGTAGCATTTTTTCGAAACCCTTAGCAAACACCGGAATAATCGATATTGGGCGATAGTTTCCCAGCAAGTTTTTGTCGCCACCTTTAAACAGAACAGACACACGAGAGCGCGCTTCATTTCACGGGGAAATTCCCCGGACTCTACAGCTAAATTAAATATGTACACAAGTACAGGGGCTCTAAACAAATTTTATGGGACCGATCTGAAGATTGTCAATATCTAATGCACTGCTATTCTTAAGGCTCATAAATGTTCTGAATACTTCTAGTTCGTCTGCCAGGTTGAGAAATATGCTTTCAGCATTTCTAATAATTGAGCTATTCATTTGCAGGGTATTCCTTAATTGGCGGTATACCAGAAGTGAAATATTTATTGAAAGAATCAGCAAATATTGCACCAGTTGGTACACGATTGTTTAACGTAATTTCACGTCGCATGAAGTCTGTCTTGTGGCGTCCTAAAACACTGTTTATTGCTTTCCAAGCTGCATCAGGGTACCTTGTACAGATACCAGAAAACAACTTTTCATAATACGCTATCTTCGCCTTTCGAAGAGCGCTGTTTAGTTTATTTCTGAAAGCTTTATACTGCTGTAGTAATTCGTCCTCTCGCGATTTCAAAAATGCATGGAAAAGCTTATTTTTTCGGTTTATCAAACGCCTAATAGCAAATGTGACCCAAGGTTTTCTTATTTTCTTTGACGGTTTAAACGTTTCATTCATTCATTCGCGTTGCTCAAGACGCTCGCCCCTTTTCACTTCAGTGTTCCTCGACAAATACCTCTACCGCTACTCGAGCAGGTGAAGAAGGAATTGGATGAGATGGAAAGCCAAGGAGTCATTCGCAAGGTTGACACGCCTACCGCATGGTGTTCAGGCCTCGTCGTTGTGCCGAAGCCATCGGGCGGGTACAGGCTGTGTGTCGACTTGACGAAGCTTAACAAGGTTATCCAGCGGGAACGCTACATTCTGCCAACAGTGGAAGACATCTTAGGCCAGCTTGGTGGGGCACGAATTTTTTCTATACTCGATGCAAGATCCAGCTTCCACCAGATCAAGCTAACTCGTGAGAGCGAAGAACTGACAACATTCATCACACCTTTTGGCCGCTATTGCTACAAGCGTCTTTCCTTTGGCATTGCGACAGCGCCCGAGTATTTCCAACGCTTCATGTCGAGATTGCTGGAAGGCATCACTGGAGTCGTCAACATGATAGACGACATACTCGTCTTCTGTAGGAACCGTCAAGAGCACGACGAGCGTCTAGCTGACGTCTTGGCGCGTTTGACTCAAGCGGGCGTCACTCTTAACGAAGTGTCAATTCAGAGTCTCTTCTGTCAAGTTCTTAGGAGTAGTCGTCAGCCCGCAGGGAATTAGTCCAGACCCGGACAAAGTCAAGGCTATCATGGATCTTCCACCACCAATCGATGTCAGTGGTGTTCGCCGATTACTTGAAATGGTAAACCATGTGACTAGATTCATTCCAAACCTGTCTGAGATCTCTGCACCTATTCGTGCTCTCCTCAACAAGAACAACGCATGGAGTTGGGGTTACAACCAAGAGCAAGCGTTCAAGAACATCAAGTTCTTGCTCAGCTCTGACGTATGTATGGCTATGTACAATCCCCATTACCCAACTCTGGTATCGGCTGACGCAAGCTCTCATGGCCTCGGAGCCGTCTTACTCCAGGATCAACCTTCGGGAATTCGACGTGCCGTCGCCTATGCTTCCAGATCTCTCACTGCTACAGAGGGACGCTACAGTCTAACGGAAAAAGAATCTCTGGCTGTCACATGGGCTGTCACCCTGTTCGACCAATACCTACGCGGACTAAGCTTTGAGGTCGAATCCGATCATCTTCCGCTTGTAGCCCTCTTTTCAAGTAAAGATCTGGACGTCTTGCCACCTCGAATTCAACGTATGCGGATCAAACTGATGCGCTATCAGTTCGCTGTCAAGTATGTTCCTGGAAAACTGCTAGCTACAGCCGACACGCTATCACGAGCGCCTTGCGACTTGCCAACTTCCAAAGTGGTCAGCAGCTTGGAAATCTATATAGGGGAAGTTCTTAAGGATCTACCTCCACGACTGGCAGGTCAGCTTGACGAGATCCGTCGTCTTCAAGCTCAAGATAGTGAATGCTCTTCGATTATCACTTATTGTGAGAGGGGCTGGCCGTCCAAGAGGAGAGTTCCGACCCATTTAGCACCATACTGGAAGGAGCGAGAAAGACTGAGTGCGTACGATGGGTTACTCTTACTGGATCGCCGCATTGTCATCCCGTCGCCTCAACGCAAGGACATCCTCTCACTGCTGCACGAAGGTCATCAAGGTGTCCGCCGCTGTCAAGAGCGCGCCCGAGAGTGCGTTTGGTGGCCCCATTGCAATCAGCATATCTGACCTTGTGACTCAGTCTGCTAAGTGTTCCAGATTGCATTTCTGAAAATAAACCTTCAGTTGTTAGTATGCGCTCGTCTCGTAGTCCTTCCCTTCGTGTTCGTGTTTTTTGCGCAAAATGCAATCTGGAATGCAATACCAACTCGCCCAACGCTCACTTCTGTGCTAAGTGTGCTGAGACTCGAGCCGTGCGTTCTGAGCCACTGATACCAACGCCAACACCGGAAAGGCCATGGAAACGCCTGGGAATCGACTTCTTCCACTTGGAAGGACGCGACTACGTCCTGATTGTCGACTACTACTCCAGATTTCCCGAAGTAGTCACATTGGGAACTTCGTCAGCAAAAGCGGTCATTGCTGCAATCAAGAATAGCTCGCTTTGGGATACCAGACGCTGTGCGGACGGACAACGGACCTCAGTTCGCGTCCCAGGAGTTCGCCAACTTTGCACGAGCGCATGGACCTGCCACGAGACCAGGAGCCCTCGATACCTTCAGAGTAATGGGGAGGCAGAGCGCATGGTGCGCACGTGAAGGATATGCTGAAGAAAAGCTCGGATCCGTACCTCGCCCTGCTCGCATACCGAGACACACCTGGAGTTTCGGGCGTCTCTCCAGCTCAGTTACTTATGGGGAGGAGACTGCAAACTCGTCTTCCGGTCCTGCCGGAACGACTTCTTCCGGCCTTACCTAATCACAAGGAATTTCAAGCACAGAATACTGCTGCGAAGTTGCAACAGGCGCAGGTGCCACTCCTCTGATTCCTCTCAATATAGGGGAGGAAGGGTGGATAAAAGATATAGGTTGCTGCTGCCGTGTTCTCAGCCCAGCTCAGCGACCAAGGTCGTATGCGGTTGAGACTCCCAGTGGTCTTGTCCAGAGGAACCGTTGCCATCTGGTGCCGTTCGTGGGTGACCAAGATGTCCAAGGACAAACAACTATGGCTTCATCACGAACGCATGGAACCTTAGCTTCAAGTCCACCGAGAGCACCAGCCTTGAGGTCATCGCCGGAAGCATCGTCACCAAGTGCTTCATGCGCGTCACCTGTGCCGCCTGGAGAGATGCCTCCCTCGCCTGATGTGCAAACTTTACCTGTGCAAGCAAGTGTTCCTCAGTGTGGTGAACCTAAGCGTACGCGTTGTGGCCGTACCGTGAAACCGCCGCGCAGGTTGAACCTGTAACTATCGCGGGAGGGAAGATGTAGTGGACGCTGAGTGCTTTGTATAGTCGCTAATGGATGGGCCTGCGGTCATAGGAGCGGCCCCTGACATCGGATACATAGGAGGGGTGCGGATCTAATAAACGGCATTCTTGTTGGGGCTACGAGCCGCGCTCGTGTCTTTACTGGGCGTCTCCGAACAAACATGTCGCACACATCCATTATATATGTGTGCGTGCTTGCGTGTGGGTGCGTGTATGCACGCATTACTACCACTAGCTGTGCAGGGAAATATGCTAGGATTTTTTCGTAGATTGCAGGGGAAAATGCCCGAAATATGTTTTTTTATGTCACGAAATGGTATTTCTTCAGCGTAGGACGGAGCATCGCTGATGTACTGCACACGGTTTGATGTCGATTGTCGGCGAATAAAGCGTTGCACCCTACCTTCTCCATTGCCCAATGAATGAGCGAAGCCCGCCGAAACAGACCCTGCTGGCGCCGGCCCTGGATATTTTTTAAAGAAATTGGCTTAGGCCCTCGTCCTCTGACAATGGACTGTTGGCCGTAGCTGTCCAGCAGCTATTTCAAAGTGGGCTGTTTATACCCGCTTCTTCTTCATTTCAAGATTTTAAAATTCGGATCATGGGCCAGGGACAAGTCAAATATTCAGCGTAAAATGTCCCTCAAACGAATTTGTATGTACAGAATATTGCCACGTGAGCTGTGTCACCGCAGGCGCGCTACCTTTATCATTTGTTGCATCCGTTCCTCTCGTTGCACGCGTAGAGCTATGCGCGCAGTGTGTCCGAGTTCAGCGATGTTACTGCTTTCTTTTTGTGTATCACTTGATGTACTGGTAAGATACGTCACACATGGTCTAAGTCTTGTTTTAAAAGAGCGCGCAGCACCGAGGTGCAGTATTCTTTACGCCTACCAACAGCCGCGCCTGTCGACGTTACCGCCGAGGAATTCGGGCACATGTTCGAACAATAAAGTGGTTGCCTCCCAGACTGTTTTCGGGTTCCTACCGCACTAGTCACAAGACTACGTGACATCTGGTGGATGTGCGGACGTCCCATGCCCAAGTCGCGCCGTCGAAGCCGGAGCACCAGCCCCCTTCGTGCGCTTCCAGTCGACGTTGCTACCAGCCAACGTGCAAGCCGCCGATTGCAGAGTTTACCTACGGAGTTCGGCCCTCTTTCAATCAAGATGACAACGAATAAGACAGACGCTCAAATCACCGACTCAGCCACGACATACCGGTAGTCCTACAGGAGCCAATAAGAGAGCCCCCAACGTTCCGTGGCTCACCATGGGAAGACGCCCAAAAGTGCTCTGTAAAAAATTTTTCTTGAAAAAAACAAATTTTCTGGCAGCTGGTCTGCCAGAAAATTTGTTTTCTTCTGTTTTCTGTTCTCTGTAATTTTACAAAGCTCTTCTGTTTCTGCTAACAGAAAATTTCTGTTTTTTGTGAATACTTTTGTTTTCAGTACCGGAAAATTCCTGTAATTTTACATGGATTTTTCTGTTCTCAGTAACAGAAAATTTGTGTAATTTCGCATGGATTTTTCTGTTGTGGAGTAAGTAGAAATTTCTGCAACTTTACATGGCTTTTTCTGTCCTCACTAACAGTGAATTTCTGTAATGTTACTACACTTTTGTGTTTTCAGTACAGAAATATTCTGTGATCTGACACGTTCTTTTTTGTTTTTAGTACAGAAATTTTCTGTAATTAAAATGGGTTTTCTATTCTGACTAACAAGAAATTTTTGAAATTTTATTTCTTTCTCGTTACAGTAACGTCAGTTTTCAAATATTCTGTAATTTTGCAGCTTATGCAAAATTAAAATGTATGTGGTGCAAGAACAGAAAATCTCACAAAGAACCACTATTTTCTTGCATCTGCATTATCCCCTCTATAGCACGCATCCTCTCTCGGAAATTCGTTAATTCAGTACATCATCGAGTGAAATGCAAACAAGTTTTTTGACATGGAACATAGAAGTTCAGGACAGTTGCCAACCTGCGGTTCTTCAAATACGAGATTTGTAGAACAGTGGGGGCGAGGCGTTTGGTACGCGACAAAAAAAAAAATGGCGCACGTCTTATTCCTCAGAACCGCATTAACGTCAAAGATAGGCTGTTTTTTTTGGCATATTGAGGCCTATGCCCGCAATATCACAAGGGCTCCAGATTCAGGAAACTATCGGGGAAATTGAGCGAGTTGGCAGGCACAGATGTTCAGAAGTCATAGTCCTTGAGGGAGCTAATCAACGACGCCACTTTCGGGTTCAGGTTGTATTGTTTCCCATGTGTCCGCTCAGTCTTCGTGCCTTTTCCGGGACTGACAGTAGCAATTGACCTAAAAAGAAGAGACTTCTGTTTAGCGGTACGGAACTACCTAAATACTGTTAGATACGGTGTAACTTGCTCTGCATTAAGAACATACGTTTCTGCATACATCCATCTCTACTTAAATTACCTTGTCTTTTAATAAACCACTGCCTGAGAAGTGTAAAATGAAACTCTTAACCTTTTTAACACTAAAATTTGAATATGAATGTTCTCTGTCCAAGTACTTACAGACAGTATACTTGTGGATACTCGCAACCAGTATACCATAAAACAGGTACCTTCTCATTTAACAAAGTACGGTTTAATTTTAGTAATTTTCTTCCAAAATGCTTTCTTGTCCTTTTAACAAAATGAAGCCATCTCAATAAATGAAGGTAATTTATGTGACCAGTATAGCATGCATTTAAAAAATGTTACCGGAAAACTAGAGTTATTGGTCACTGTATTGTGTCGAAGGTTTAGTTTCATTCTCACCTCTGGATGAACTCCAAGGTAAGACTTGTCTCCTTTGGGTAGGCAACGTTGAATGCAAAGTGCGCCAGGAATAACATCTTGAACGCCTCTCTCGGACTGGATGCATGCATGAGGGGAACGTTGTCAATGCACACTGTGAATGACTTCGCTGTCAGGAAACCACCATCTGCAAGTTGAAAATTTGGGTTCAAAATTTACTCATGTTTAGAAGGAGAGAATAGCACACCTTTAGCAAACATGAAAGGCCAACTTTGCATTTCCTCGAGGTCATCATCACAGGTGGATTCCTTGAATAAAGAAAAGAGCACGGATGGAATGGGTTGTTCAGTACTCTGAAAACAACCAGGAAAGCACACATACTTTTGTCCACAAATTCTTTTTAAAAAGATTACACTGTGAGCTCCTAAAATGTTCAACTGAAGTACACGTGCATTGGCAAGGCATGGGCTGCTTTTAGAAGAGTAGTACACGACAGAAAGTAACCAACTACAATTATTTTATTTTATTTATCAGTTTCCAATTAACCCACTGAATAATTAACAAAATGCTGAAATATAATCGAACACTTCTACGTTAAGCTCCACAGCTGTTTATCTATCACTGCACAAACACAGGAAATAAAAGCAGCTGATATGGCTGGCCTCCTTCGGAGCTCTTCATACCTTTGTTGCAAGCACTAGCGATTTCTTCAAGTTTCTCAGTTATCCTGCGTTACTTAGCCCTAAATTGCCCTGTTTCGATCCGCGATCCGTGCTGCACATTACTAGGGAGACTGAAGGAATGTGTAATAAATATTCGTTCAGTTTCTTTACCTCTCTAACTCCGTAGAGCAAGCCCTTGTCTTCATTGAAGATGGCAAGAAGCAGTAGAGAAGCTGCCTCATATTCGGCAGCTGCAGATTTCGTATGAACCTTGGCACTTTCTATCTCCAGTAGACAGCTCTTGACACGCTCGCTCTTCACTAGAGTATGGGCGTACCGGAATATTTGTTTTCCAACGGTCTCTATACATCTGTCGAATGTACATGCCACGTCAAATCCAAGTAGTGTGTTCACATGTGAATACATGTGGTGTGCAACAAACAAGAGTGGCCAGTTCCGCTTCACTATCATGATGCCACTTGACACGTTGATAAGGGCTCGCTGCGATGCATAAGTCTGAGACATCAGCTGCGCCACAAGTGCTTCATTCGGTGACGCCAAGCGGTACTCTGTTTGCATTTGAATTTTTTTGTTCTCCTGCGTTTCCACCGTTTCTCCACCTAGTAGTTCAGGCTGCCAGGCAACGCAACCATATGAATCTCTGTGCAGGGTTTGTCGTCTACTGCTTGCGTCATATTCGTCACCGGAAGCTTGTCGCTTAGCATGCTCTACGTTCTTTCTTCTTTTATTTATGCAGTTTTCAATCTTCCATAGCAGTGTTTCAACTCCATTGCCTATTACAGTACCGTTCAAGTTGTCTTGAAAGGTGCTTGGGTACTGATATACAATTTCTCCTGCAATATTGCTCTCAGTAATGTGCGCCCTGGCTTCTGGCTAAACGTTAGCACCTGATTGCTTAGCGACCTCACCATTTCATTGAGGTCACGCTTCTCTGGGCGCTTTCCTTCCTTGCAGGCCTTCATAAGTGAGGGGTGGAAATAAATTCCACGGAACCGTGAAGGTTGCGGGCGCTGTAGCGGACACATTTTGCCCGGGTGGAATAGGCACTGCTGGGGCAAGGGAGGTGAATGAACCAAATTTCTGCAGTAGAATTCTTCTGGTAATAGGACTTAAGAACATTAAGTCACCTTCTACCACATACTTCAGATGATCCAAAGTATCTACGCCACACTCGCGCAATTTCTGTGCCGTGAGCACTACAGCTTCTTCATCCAGGTGAGGCACCCACGTTTGAACTTCCTTTTCCAGGTCCATCCCACCTCCCTGAAACACCAAATCAGACAAAATCCACTATAGCATGTTTCAGAACAACCACTGGATACTTGCTGCGGCATATTTGATACTGCATCAATGGTGTCTGATCAAGCAACTGCTCAGGCCGCATGCACTTAAACGAGCCATCACTTCCTATACAATGTTAAAATACTGCATGCCAGCCTCATATTCTGTCTTGACTGTTCGTAAAAGCAGAAAGTGGCCTTCACGGCTGAAAAGAATGAATTGTATTTCACCGAAAACAAGACAACCATTTGTGTGATACAGTGCGACGAGCATTTCCCTCTTATAGAAGAGACCTTGAATAGTGGCTTGCTTAGCTGAAGAGAGATTCTTCTTGTCAGATATCACTGCACACACTTCCTTCTGGATTTCTGGACTGCAAAGCTCATACAAAAAGCTAGAAGCATTGCACAGGCCATCAGTATTAGAACCGACATTTTTGTATGCCTGATACAGTTGGTGGCGCTCAGCAAGTGTTTTTGTAAGGTTTTTGAAATTTTGACAACTTCTTGCGCGCTTTCGGAAATAGCCGTGCTTGCTCTCACATCGCAATGTCCACATTCTCACTAGGGGGCCAGACTGCGTCATCGGGTATGAATAGTGGAGCAAGTAGTGGTGCTTAGGTTTCATGGCAATGTCAGGAAATAGGGCTGCTCTATTTGTCATGTAATCTTCTATGATGTCTTGAAGCCTCATGATCACAGGAAGCGTTATTGCCGGGGCATTGACAAGCTGGACAATTTCTGAAAGCAACAAAACCTGCTGCTACACTTCATCTTCAACAGATGCTACAGAGCCGAGCAAAAACAAAGGAAGAAAGCGCATCATGTTCCAATTTTGAACTGCGTGGCCTCCTAAAGTTTTTTTTAGGTGGATGTCACATGGGCAGCCACCCAAATCGCTGTGCTTGAATTGGAAGCAAGACATGCGGCGATTTAGGTCTTTGAGAGAGATCCACTTCAATATGGTCACAAAATGACGAACGTAAAAAGAAAGGTCATATGACACGACGCCTTCAAACAAATCATGGGCCAAGCAGGATGGCAGACCAGGAGCACAAACGTGAAAATACTTCAGCTGATTGAATAACGAGTCGAATTTCACTCCCTGTTCCACATTTGAGCCATTTTGCAATGCGAGAACTGCAGCGTCGCAGTTGGCTGGCGTTCGCATCTCTGACACACCTGACAATGCCTCCGCAGAGAAAAGCGTTGATCTTTTTGCGATGCAATACCTGCAGATGTGATCTGAAGAACTGAAGTTTTCTACGAAGCCGCCGATTCCGTGACTTCCAAGATTATCCCCTAGAATGGCAGTCACTGTGCCAATTAAACGCAGCCCTTTTGCTATAATAAACTCTCCTGCTTCAAGCTTCTTCAAATCATCAATCAATGGAGCAAATACCTTGTCTTCCCCATAATAGATAAGATCGTTCTCTTTGCAAAAGCAAACAAAGCTTGATGGATTCCATTGAGCACCTTTTTCATGCAGAGACATTCCCTAGCATTAAATAAACATCCAAAACTTTATGCTTCTTTTTTGCAGAGCCTAGAGGATTTACAACCTCAAACGCATCTTCAAACAATATTAGCTTCTGGGCTTCAGGATGCTCATGAAAAAGCGTAATAGATCTAAAGACTTTGCCATCTGTAAAGTCTTTTAGCACACCAGTGTTTGGCGGCTGTGCTTCAGGCTCTGCAAAATTATTTACATTTTCTAGCATTGCTTCAAGTGTACTTAGTATAGGTACATAATGAAAGGTGGCATCAATGTTCCTTCTGTTTTTGCCCAACAATATTGGTACGGGTTGCACGTACAAGAACCTTTTTTTTTTAAAGTAGGCAGTCCTGCTGTGTTCAAAACGAAACACGCCATCTGCAGGGAGCGCTGTGCAGTGCCATGATAAAGTCGGCACCAAACACATTGTCAATTTCAGGAACCCTGCCTGCACTGATGCCCATTTCTTCAAGCTTCTGCTTGACAAACAAAGCCATTGCTGAAACGTTAGCACTTTGGATATCATGAATAGCCTCAGCAATTATTTGAATTGTAGACGATGACACGTGATGCTCCGACCAAAGTCGCAGGTACAATTGGGCGAAATCCTTTGTAACGTGGTTGTTGCTCGCTCGTTGCATGGTACCTTGGCAAAGCTCACTGGCACTCAGGTCTGAGTCCACAAGCACATCATCCGTTACATAATTCGTAAACTGGTCATTGTCACTAACCATATGTTCACTAACCTAATGTCACTAACCATAGTGACGATGGTGAACTTGGTTACGCTGAGTCATTTGGAAAGCCATGTCTGCAGGCACGCATGCGCTCTTGCCGTGACACCGACAAAGATGCGAAGAAAAAGATGACTTGTTTTTGTACATTCTCTTGCATGTCTGAAAAGGGCACCTGACTGCTGTGCCTTGCAGAATGTGGACCTTCATATGTGCAACAAGCGACTTGTAATCTTTACAGAGTTGAATGCAACTATCAACAGGGCAGACCAAACTGCATGGTTGCACGTTCACAACAACCTGATTTTCTTGCTCCGCTCTTCTGATTTGCCTGTGTTCACGGTTAATGGTTAATGTGACTGTATATCATCGTGCCAATTTTGCTGAATGTCTTGAAGCAGCTTTGGAACGGGCACTTTACTTGAAAATAGCTGATATTTTTATGTAAAGCGGCATGTTTCAGAGAAGCAGAGAGAGTTGCATTAGCGCTGTCACATATGCTGCACCGATACATTTCTGCAAATAGACAAAACAACATTGGCTATGAGAAATCAAATTGTCCAAAGCAAACAAAATGTTAAACTAAAAACCAGGGCACAAGTCGCTTCTAATACTCGAAATGTCTTTTCAAATGCGCAGATATTTGCAAGCTTGAAATAATTCTTAGAAACATGTACACACGAGGCAAAATGCAATTTCTTAACGCAGGATATTTGCACATAACACTGTGCACTCTCAAGCACTTTGAGCGCCACAACCATGGTTAACAAAAAGCAAGAAAGAAGATAAAAAATAAACAAGCTATTTGCAGGCTCTATTAGCACCGAATCTCTTGCTATAAGTGGAAGTGGAAGTGCGAATTTTGAATGTGATGGTCTTCACCGGCGATGGTTTGCTCTATTTTCGGTGTACAGTCGAGCACAGATATGTCGAAACTGATGGAGCTTGTAAATAGTTCGATATATACAATAATTCAACCTATGAAGTTTAGCTCGTAATAAAACCTGAGCACATCTCTGAGAAATGTGTGAACTTGCAAAAAGCAGGAGGCTACCGACTGGCGTATGCAAAAGCAGCAACGTCGACAAGCACACGGCGGCGATAAATGATTTATTGTACGAGAAAAAAGCTCGACAGCTCGACGGGGCTCAACTGGCAGCGCACATGAAATGCGCAAGAAGGAAGAAGTGCTAAATTAAGAAAGAAAGCCACTTTGGTACCGAGGAAGACATTCCCTGTCGTCACAAGCAAGCCCTTACAGCACATTCAAAATCTAGCGTCAAATCACGGCGCCGATGCCTTCGACGAAACGCGCATGCATTAATGATCGCCCACCTCTTCTAGGTACCCACCCTCCCCCACGCCAGAGAAACGCGTGCAAGATAGCCAGCGTAATTCGAACAAGTAAGCGCTTACGCAGAGCCTCTAAAGTTCGAGAACGCGAGGCGTGACGCCGTCTCAAACGAGACTGGTTTCACTGCAGGAGCGTCTGCCGACGACGCCGAACTGGCTCAACATCTTTCCAAGAAGAGCGCTATATTTGCGTGCAGAGGAGTGCTATATTTGTGTGCACTAGCCGAACACATTTGTATGGAATTTTACAACTGTTCGACACAGAGCAATTCGTGTAGTTCGATATATGCGTGTTCGACTGTATATTTCTCGATAAATACTGTTCATGCCAAGGCTGGCACAGAATCGTTGCGGTAATATGAAACGAGTTGAGGCGTTCCTCAAATGCATGGAAGGAAAAAAAAATGCAAAAAATAAGAGGCAGCACGCCTAGCCTCCACAAGCCAACCTCCTCTGAAGCCGCTAGCTCCTCGCGATCGTTTCAGACTTTTCGTGATGCGCCTGTTCCATTTTATTTTTTGCTTCGCTCATGGAAAAAAAATGTAACAAACGTGCGCGCCTGGCGTCCACATGTCAGCCTCCTCGGACGCTGCTCCCCCAGGCTCCCCCCTCGTTCTCCAGGCGCTGGCCACAATTACCAGCATGCTCCTTAGGCATATGGGGTTTGACGTCCCAAAACCACGATTTGAATATGACGGACGCCGTAGTGGAGGGCTCCGGAAATTTCGAACACCTGGGGTTCTTTAACGTGCACCTAAATTTAAGTACACGGGCCTCAGACATTTTCGCCTACATCGAAAGTGCAGCCGCCGCGGCCGGGATTCGATTCCACGACCTTCGGGTCAGCGGTCGAACGCCATAACCCCTGGACCACCGTGGCGGGGCCCCAGCATGGTCCTGTTTCATTTTTTTATGACTGGGCTTCAGAATTATCACGTGACGCTCCCTCCTAGTTTTAGGGGCGAAGCTCCTTAAGGCGGCACCCGTTCGTCCCTCGTCGTGCTCGTAGTAGTGAGTAACAAGTCTTACCCTTTGACCTCCAAGGTGGTGCCGGTGGGAGATTTCTCCTGTGCGTTGTTGAACAATAAAAAATTCGCAGCGTGCGCGTTAACTAAAAGCCGAATTCTTCTGTCTCTGTAGAAGTGTAAGTGTTAGCTAAAAGCCGACTTCTTCTGTCTCTCATTCCCATTAGCAGCCATTGTTTACCTCCAAGGTAGTGCCTGGTGAGATTTCTCCTGTGCGTGATTAAACAATAAAAATTTTGTTCAAAACGCCGTTGATTGATGAAATAAACCAACGAAAGACGCCAGATGTTTTGTAAAAACAAAACGAAAGAACGCCAGATGTTTCTAAAGCAAAACGAAAAAGACGCCAGCTGCTTAACGAAAGACGCAAGGTGTTTTCTAAAGCAATGGTTTTCTAAACAATGAAAATTCACAGCGTACATGTAAAATTAAAGTGAGCTGCAAGTCGTCATAACTCATCGAACCTTTAGTATAAACGCGCCCGATCTCACGTCGGTGATGATGTACTGGGCAGAATTCACGGAAGATTCACGGTTTACCGATGAACCTCCGCAGCTTCGCCCACTCATCATCATTCACTCCGTGGATATGCTGTGATTTTTTTGTTTTCCTCCATGCTCAAAAGCGACACTGCGCCGCGTCACTTTTTTAAATGCTCATATTATCGAACAGAATCTCTAACGATACCATCGCGCGCGTGCGTCGGGAAAGTCGGGAGTATAACAGAGCTTTTATAGTCGGACGTAACGTCGACGTGCGCGCACGCCCAGCACAGCGACGCTGCGCTAGAAAACGTGCAGCACTCTACAGTTCGACGCGAGGCGCGACCTAGGCGTCCGTCGCCGCGTCCCTGCTGCAGCCGGCGCGAGATGCGCCATGCTGCATTCCGCGCCGGTGACGTTACCCAGACGCCCTGACTCCACCGCGTCTGCGTCTCTTCGTGCTTCGCGACGAAGGGACGCCGGGCGTGCTCAAATACGCTTGCGTCAAGGCGACGTAGCGCGGCCGGCGAGGCGCACAAGTGGGAGCATATGCGTGCTCGGTTTTAGCGTCAACTTAACGTGACGATCCTGGCTTCGTCAACTCCCGATGCCGTTGGCTGACACGAACGTTGCGCCGGACTAAAAAGGGCCCTTAACGAGGCGATTACGCTGGCAAAAAAATAAAATCACGCTTCATAACAAGCTAAGGACACACGCGATCCACCTAAATGGGGCTCCTTCCGTCAAAGCCACATAGCACCAACACATTCTTTGATGGCAACGTCAGCGAAGCTCCTACGTCGGTATGACTGAACTAGTTCTTTACAGCTGAGACAGCAGTCGAACATATCGCAATGTGACGCAATAACGCCTGAAGTGAGTGCGCACGATAGTGCGCTCTACTGGGTAACAACGAAGCACACTGCGCAGACCGCGGGACCCGCTTGCCACATTTCAAATGACAACACTGCTCTGCTTACACCTCCTGCCGCACGGCTACGTACAGCAACTTTGCGAAATAGGACGTGCACTAGAAAGCCAGGTTTATAGAATCACTGGTTCTAAAAACGCTGCTAGCAACAGCCTTGCTGTGTATGGCTACACGAGCCGCTGTCATCGAGTCCTATAGGAACAACATAATCAAAAGGAATCAGAATAGGAACTTCAATAATACAGAATAGAGTTCAGTAATCACATAAAGCTGTAAGGAAACTCTCACTCACTTGATGGGCGAACTGTAACAGCGCAGCGGTTCAATGGCAGTGGAACATCGACAAGGAATCAACGAGGAGCGTCGGCAGTCCACAAATAAGAAACTATGCCTATCTAGCATGAAGAAGGAATCTGTGCATTGAAGCGCGCCAGAAGCAAGGACCGCAACATGTACAAATACACGTTTTGCTTAAAACAGAATTAACTGCTACCGTTGTCTTGCTTCATAAAATATAAGTAATGTAATACTTGGAAGCATGCATTTGTTATAGTTGTTTCTCATGTAGCAAAAGACACGTGATCCATCGTCTGTAGAGCACCAACTTTAAAACAGAAATTCTGTTTTTTTTTTTCAGAAACAGATTTCTGTTAACAGCGAATAACAGAAATTTTGTGTATGATCACAGACTTTTTCTGTGAAGAGATTTGTACTTGTACACATATTTTTTTAGTGTGGCTAGACAAGTTCCAAAGGGTAGCTAGCCTCAACAAGTGGGGCGACGACAGTTAGCTTCGGCACGTCTTTTTTGCGTTGGAGGACTCAACCAGGGTGTGGTTTGAAAACCGTGAAGCATCGCTATCTTCCTGGCATCTTTTGAAACAGAGCCTTCTGGAATCGTTCCCTAGCGAAAACGGTAAGGAACGCGCTGAGCTGCTCTTCAAACGCGCACACAACAGCCTGGCGAATCTGTCCTAATGTATGTCGAAGAAATGCACAGACTGTTTCGAAGAGCCGACCCGACAATATCTAAAGACAAGAAGGTGCGCTTCTTGATGCGAGGCGTAAAAGAAAACCTTTTTGCTGGGCTTTTACTGAACACCTCCACTACCGTTGAAGACTTCATAAGGGAAGCCAGCCACATCGAAACGTCGCTGCAAATGCGTGCAAGGCATTATGACCGGCTATCGACGGCCGCGATGGACAGCAGTGCCAGAACTACCATCCCGCGCGACGAAAGCCTCGGGGACGTTATTAGAGCCGTAATTCGGGAAGAACTACGCATGCTGTTTCCCTCTTCGCAACCTCAGCTGTCGTCTCTCAGTAGCGTAATAGGAGAATAAGTTCAGCACGCGCTCGGGACCCACGAACCGAGCGAAGCAATAGACGAACCACAAGTTTAGCACGCCCCTTCATCCCGCGCCAGAACAACCCTATGCCGCAACGTCGTCTTACACCAACAGACATGACCAGCCGCCCGCCCCTCGTTCCGCGGACCTCCCCGAGGAAGACGGATGTATGGCGCGCACCGGATCAGCGACCACTGTGTTACCACTGCGGAGAAGCGGGACACATCTACAGACAAATGGGTCTGTGCGGGTTTTCCGCCACCGCGCCGTGCCCACAACGCGGTGAAAGACCACGAGATATTGCCGAGTACCTGAGTGCCACTGAATGGAGGCCCCGGCATTCCTCCCGCTCACCGTCGCCTGCCCGCCAACATTCACCGGAACGTCGGTCACAGTTTGCGGCTGCATGTGGCCGGTCCCCAAGCCCGGGAAACTAAAGACTGCAGCCACTGGAGGTGTGGTTGCTGTGGGCGAAATTTCCGAACAACCTCCACCGCAGACGACAAGGATGAAAATACACGTGTGACGACAAAGCTACGCTTCTCCGAGCCTAAGTCACGAACCGAGGGAAACTATGCTCGACGAATACGACGCGACGCATAAACAGCAGGACAACACGACGCAGCCGTGACCAAATCCCACGTCCCAACTGTAACGAAAGATCAAGAGCGGCAGACCTTGACGTACTTATTGATGGCCGCACTCGTCGACACGGGCGCTGACTATTCCGTCATTAGCGGGTACTTAGCCACTGAGCTAAGGAAAGTGAAGACGGAGTGGGTTGACGCATAGCTGGTGGCCACCTTATCACGCCGAAGGGAAGATGCACGGCGAGAGTCAATTCATGACGACACCTATCCTGTCACCTTTGCAATACTTCAAGAGTGCTCTCGAGACGTATAATACTCGGCATTGACTTCCTAAACGAACACGGCGCCGTCATCGATCTGAAGTCGCAATCGATTACGCTTTCAACAGACCAAGCGGTAAACCGGGACCACAGTGCTGAGTGCACCGTACCCTTGAGCGTACGCGAAGAACACGTTAGCCTTCCGCTCTACTCAAGCTCGCTCGTCACCGTCGGCAACGAAAGGTTAGAAGAAATGGATGGTATTGTTGAAGGAAACCCCGAGTTACTGCTTGACCGTGGAATCTGAAATATCTCTTCCTCAATTTCACTCGCCTGAAATTTGGCGCTGGAGCTGTGTCGTCATTGCGTTCATTACTCTCAGCGAATCAGAGGGCGCCATGATACGTCACCACAAACGTAAGCGGCCGCCGCCGCTGGTACATGGCTGCTTCCGTGTTTTCCGCGATCATGGCTGCGATTACAGCTGCGATGGATAGCGGTGCAGGTTGAACCCGCTGAACCTTGCAACGAAGACCTCGAAAGGAAAATGAGTTTACATTTCAGCGACTTCAGCCAAGTGGAGCGCGATATACTTCTTCGAGCTCGCGCGGCTGGTGTTTTCGCGCACGCCGTCAGAAAGCGAAGCCTCGTTTTCGTCGACGGAAGGCGAGGCGGCCAGTCAGCCAAGCGACGTCGTCGGTGAAGGGCTTCATTCGCGACTCACCCGTACTGACTGGTAAGTGCTAAAGCGTTTAACTGCCCACGTATTTTTTCGTTCAGGAAAAAGAAATGGTGCTTATGCTAGGTGGCTCGGAAGTAGGATGGTGCGTCAACTCGGCGAAGCGAGGGTTTACCTCGGGCCAGAATTTCGTCCGCGTGCGCTGTGCAATCTCTCCCGCGGCTTATTTATGTAGTATCAGCGCGATGACACTGAGCCCACCCTTACAAAAGTATATTTAGACAATCTATAAAATATTGTAGCGGGGTTGCACCTATGACTATGGTGAGGTGTGCGAAGAAGAGGCAGTCGACGTGTCGGTGTGCTGGAAGTAACAACCGCCATCTTGACTGCTGGACCATCCTACACTGTAAATAAGTTATAAATATATTCGCAACACTTTGGTGGTGGTGCTGGGTACTACGCAAGACGGAACTCCGCAGCGGACGTATCCTGGACAGCCGCAATATGTCAACAGAAAGCAACTCTGCTGCTGCCGCTTCGACCGCGCCTCCGGTACAGCCGGTACAACCGGTCGTATTGACTCAACCCCGCGATCCCGGTAACTTCTGCGGCACGACCACGTTGACGTCGATGACTGGATCGCGAAGTATGAGCGGTTTGCAGCGGTCTACCGGTGGGACCCTACAATGATGCTTGCCAACGTTGACTTCTATCTCTGCGGAACAGCAGGTACGTGGTTTCAGGCTCATGAAGCTGACATAACCAGCTGGGATGCCTGTAAACAGAAGCTTCGTGACCTATTTGATAGAGCCGTCGGACGCCAGCGGGCCGCTTCTAAAGAACTCTCCTGTCGGGCACAATCTTCGACCGAATCGTATGTCTCCTACATCCTTGACGTCCTGGCCCTTTGCCGACGTGTCGACACCAACATGTCAGAGGGTGACAAAGTAAGCCACTTGCTCAAGGGAATTGCGGATGATGCTTTCAATTTACTAGTGTCTAAAGACTGCTCCACCGTGGACGACATCATCAAAGAGTGCCGCCGGTTCGAAGAACTGAAGAGTCGCCGCATTGCCCAGCATTTCGTGCGACTTCCGAACACGGCCGCTACATCATCTTGCGAGGACCTTCAGCCGCCATGCGGTCAACCGCCTACCAACGAGAGCGTAGTTCGCATCGTGCGCCGAGAAATCGAGGCGGCGTCGCCACCATCTTTCCTGACGCGGCCATCTGATGATCCTCGACCAACGATCTCGTTGATCCAGCAGGTTGTGAGGAAGAGCTTGCAAATGTCGGACTGCAGCCGGTGTGTTCGTTGACGGAACCTCGTGTCAGTTCCATAACGCCTCCTCGTGCACCGGAAATGTTTCGCCGCTATCGTGACCCTGCCCAGTGGAGAACGCAGGACGACAAGCCGATCTGCTTTCGTTGCCACGGTGTAGGACATATTTCTCGCTACTGTCGTTCTCGCACCTTTCCATCTCGTTCGTTTTCTGGCTATCGACGTGACGACAACCACCGGCCCCTGCAGTTTCCCGCTCGTGACGGTGGACCATACGCTGAGGCTCCTGCGACATCGGTCCGACGCTCCAGCCGTTCGCCGTCCCCAAGCGAACGTCGCTCCCGGTCACCTCAGCCCCGTCGCCATTCGTCGTCCCGCCCTACTGGACGCCCATACCCGGAAAACTGAGCAATGCAGCTCCCGGAGGTGACGCTGCATTCGACCCCCGACCTGAAAACCCTCTGCTGACCCTCACTACGGACCAGAACCTGCTTGCTGTGGAAGTGGATGGCCTACCTGTTACTGCCCTCATTGATACCGGCGCACATATTTCTATTATGAGCTCTGATCTCCGTGCACGATTAAATAAGGTCCTTACGCCGCCCGAGTCCCTATTTGTACGTGTCGCTAGTGGAGGAACTCCGGCTGTACTCGGAATGTGCACGGCACGTGTGAGGTTCTCCGACCGCCAGACGTCCGTTCTGTTTCATGTTCTCGCTCATTGTCCACATGATGTCATCCTCGGACTCGATTTCTTGTCTGACCACTCTGCTGTCATTGACTGCTCGGCCGGTGTTGTACAACTTGACTTGCCTGCGTCCGCCGACGTGTCGGAGGTGGTTCAGACCAAACTTTCGTGTGCTGAGGCTATTCGTCTGCCACCACAAGCCCTGACTTGCGTCGCTGTTGAACCCTATCCCAATGTACCGGATGGTGATTACGTGGTTTCTCCTTCTCCCAGTGTTCTACTGGCCCGCAGCGTCTCCTCTCCGTACACAGTTGTAACTGTTACAGCGAACAAGACGTGCCTTCCTCTTCTGAACTTCGGATTCAGCCCTCAAGTCCTACCACAAGGCATTGCTCTTGCTACTCTGTCACCGTCGCACGAGTGCCAGATCTCATCGGTGTCACCTGAACTGCCCGTTGTCTCTCCGAACCCGCATAGGGCCGACGCAGTCACCTCTTCTACACTGCACAACAACATCACCAAGATGATTGCCTCAGAACTTTTGCCCTCTCAAGTTAAAGACCTCAGTGATCTCCTTATGATCTACTCTGACATATTTGACTTCGACGGTAGGCCCTTAGGTCAAACCTCGCAAGTCAAGCACCGCATAGATACCGGTGATGCAGCTCCAATTCACAGGCGTCCTTACCGAGTTTCACCATCAGAGCGCCAAGTTATTCAACAGGAGGTCGACAAGATGCTCACAAAAGGCATTATTGAGCCTTCTTCGAGTCCGTGGACTTCCCCTGTAGTCACAGTTAAAAAGAAAGACAACACCTGGCGTTTCTGCGTGGATTATCGGTATTTAAACAAGATCACCAAAAAGGATGTCTACCCACTTCCTCGTATCGATGATGCCCTGGACTGCCTTCATGGTGCTACCTATTTTTCTTCGATAGACCTACGCTCTGGTTACTGGCAAATCGCCGTAGACGACCTCGACCGTGAGAAGACTGCCTTTGTAACGCCTGACGGTCTCTACCAATTCAGAGTCATGCCGTTCGGCTTGTGCAATGCGCAGGCCACGTTCGAGCGGATGATGGACACGCTTTTGCGCAGCTTTAAATGGTCTATCTGCCTGTGTTACCTGGACGACGTCATTGTATTTGCCCCCACCTTTGAGTCTCACCTCGACCGACTTTCGTCCATTCTTTCAGTGTTTCGTGCGGCTGGGCTACAACTTAATTCATCGAAATGCCACTTTGGCCATCGCCAAGTTGCTATTCTCGGGCATCTCGTTGACTCATCTGGCATCCGACCCGATCCCGACAAAGTTCGCGCTGTCCTCGATTTTCCCATACCAACTTGTGCCAAAGACGTTCGAAGTTTTGTGGGCCTATGCTCATATTTCCGACGATTCGTCAGAAACTTCGCAGATATTGCCCGCCCCCTCACTGATCTTCTCAAGAAAGATGTGCCATTTTGGTGGGGTCCTGACCAAGCCAGTGCTTTTTCCCGCCTCATTGCGCTGCTCACCACACCGCCGATCCTCGCCCACTTCGACCCGTCTGCTCAAACCGAGGTCCGCACAGACGCTAGTGGTTACGGCATTGGCGCTGTGTTAGCCCAGCGTCAATCCGGTCATGATAGAGTTCTTGCGTATGCCAGCCGGCTCCTCTCCCCTGCCGAACGCAATTACTCTATTACTGAGCGCGAGTGCCTGGCGCTTGTATGGGCAGTTGGTAAATTCCGCCCCTACTTATATGGTCGACCTTTCACCGTTACCACAGACCACCACGCTCTATGCTGGCTTTCAGCACTCAAAGATCCAACAGGGCGCCTAGCTCGTTGGGCTCTGCGCCTCCAGGAATTCACGTACACAGTGGTCTACAAGTCCGGCCGTCTACATCAAGACGCCGACTGCCTTTCTCGGTACCCCGTTGACGATCCAGACCACGTAACGGATGACACGTCCATCTGTATCTCCTCGCTCTCTGCTTTCGGCAACATCGGTGACGAGCAACAGCGTGACGCGTCCCTACGAGATCTAATCACCCGCCTGAATACTGACTCGACGGACAGTTCGCTTCGCATGTTCGTCATCATAGACGGTATCTTATACCGCCGGAACATGCGCCCAGTGGGACAGGAACTACTAGTTGTAGTACCCACTCATCTCCGCTCGACCGTACTTCAGCAACTACATGATGTACCAACGGCCGGCCACCTTGGTGTTGCGAGAACGTACGACCGTGTCTGCCGACGCTTTTTCTGGCCCGGCCTCTACCGTTCCGTACATCGTTATGTCGCTTCTTGCGAGTCGTGCCAACGCCGGAAAAGGCCAGCTGTACACCCCGCCGGGCTCCTTCAACCCATAGACATACCTGCTGAGCCTTTTTTTCGTGTCGGCCTCGACCTTCTGGGACCTTTCCCACTTTCTCACAACGGTAACAGATGGGTCGCCGTCGCTACGGATTATTCTACCCGTTTTGCCATTACGAGACCTCTCCCGAGCAGCTGCGCTACAGACGTCGCCGACTTTTTGATACAAGACGTCATCTTACATCACGGCGCTCCTCGTCAACTCATCACAGACCGAGGCCGCTACTTTTTATCCAAGGTAATCGAGGACCTACTTCGCTCTTGTGCAACCAAGCACAAGCTTACAACGGCCTATCATCCCCAAACGAACGGACTCACAGAACGTTTGAATCGCACGATCACTGACATGCTCGCCATGTATGTCTCGACTGATCATCGCGACTGGGACATTGCTCTACCCTTTGTCACTTTCGCTTACAACAGCTCGCGCCACGACACTGCTGGATATTCTCCCTTTTACCTTTTGTATGGAAGAGAACCGACCTTACCGTTCGACACTCTCGTACCCATCCCTGACCACATCTCCACCGAATATGCTCGCCACGCTATCAGCACAGCCGAAAAGGCCCGTCAGATCGCCCATCGACGCCTTTCGGACTCGCAACTCAGCCAGAAACATAGATACGACAATTGCCATCGGAACGTCCGCTTCAATCCGGGTGACCTCGTTCTCCTGTGGTCTCCGTCTCGGCATGTTGGCCTGGCCGAAAAACTTCTGCCCAAGTACTCCGGCCCCTACCGTGTGCTACGCCAGGTGACTGAGGTTACCTATG
Source organism: Rhipicephalus sanguineus (assembly GCF_013339695.2). NCBI lineage: Eukaryota > Metazoa > Arthropoda > Arachnida > Ixodida > Ixodidae > Rhipicephalus > Rhipicephalus sanguineus. The sequence goes on along the minus strand of NC_051182.1, from coordinate 4,591,299 downwards.
ACATCGCCCCTCTGGACCCTACGGCGCCCTCTACGTCTTCAAACGTCGTCCACGTCGCTCGCCTGAAGCCGTACCTTTCGCCCACCACCTGCTAACAGGCGCCGAGTCGGCGCTTTCGCCGCCGGAGGTCGATGTAGCGGGGTTGCAGCTATGACTATGGTGAGGTGTACGAAGAAGAGGCAGTCGACGTGTCGGTGTGCTGGAAGTAACAACCGCCATCTTGACTGCTGGACCATCCTACACTGTAAATAAGTTATAAATATATTCGCAACAATATCTAAAAAGGGGTTGAGACAGTCTATAGACTGTCGAAGTGGATTTTTGTAAGGGCAGTTCGCAGCGGTGTCTACGCCGTCGTGTCTAGGAATGCGCCATTCGCGCTGAATGTTTCGTCACACGGTGCACTTTCTATCGCATTCGAGCCGCGATAGGGACCGCGACCGGCTCCGGGGACCGCGATAGGGACCGCGATAGGGACCGCGACCGGTTAAAAAAATCGATTCCGATTATACTCGATAACTGCCATAAGCGCGCCTTGCGACACCTGTATTGTACGTCAAACGACACCAACTCACCCGGACCAGGATAGAACTTATTTATTACGACTGACACCGCAAGGAAGCTATTTAAGCAACGCTGCGATACGGCCTAGTTGGAACAAATTCATTTTTCACTTACTCGCGCAAACACACAGGGACAAGAAGAGACTAAAGATTGCTTTGCTTGCAAAAGAGTTGTCGCTGATATCAGTACGTTAAGGCATGTGCTCGTGTGATGCAGTGTGTGCGTTTCATGTTTTTGGTGTTTTTAACCTGTTCGAGCAGAACAGTGGGCTGTTAAATATGTGCGTATTCCGAAAAATAAATCAGTTGTTAGATCGCGCCTGTCCTAAGTCTCTTCTTGTCCCTGTGTGTTTGCGCGAGTAAGTGAAGAATGAAGCTATTTAAATTTTGATCAAGGAATTAGATCTTAATCGGGCTCCACCTCGACCGAATGATCCCTGTTACCTTGTCATGCGCAGCTGCCGACCGACGATACCTTACGCAAAAAGGCGCCTTCAGCAACTATGTATTGCGTGCACTATCTCATGAACGCAGCTTAACGTGAAATTTTTGAGCGCTTGTTTGGTGCTTTTTCAGGTGCGACTGCGAACATTGCGTAGTATTCGACAACTTCAGCGAGGAGGAGTGCCTCTGCTGTCGAGATATGCGAGACCCTGTCATTGCTGCGCAGCCTAAAGGATGCGTCACAGAGAACCCGGAGATCCACCTCGTGTCTAAACATCGCTGTGCTCCGTGCTTCGAACAGTTTGTTGACGAAGATCAACTGCACCCAGTTTCTAGATTTTTAAACTGCATTTCACTGACACCCTCGTTTGCTGGTCCGAGCCAGTGCGCATGGATTGCTTGTGTTCCTGCGCGCATTCATTGAAGCAGCGGCCGGTTTGACCAATATAGGACCGACCACAGGAATTTAATAAATAATATTTGATATGCATTTTGTGTACTCATTCTTGCATCCTTTTGCAAGAGTGCTTTGCAAGTGTACTCATTCTTGCAGTCATTTGCAGTCCTAGCAGTCCTTTTCTTACAACCCAAGGTCTAACAAAAGTCTGTTGCATTACAAGAGCGCAAACTCCAAACTTATGAAGCAAGGTATCATTAGATTCCTCTCAGCCCTGCAGAAATCCCATGCACACACAGCTGTAGCCAGTTTCAACAGCCAGCTTGAGTGCCTGCTGTCCACCGGTTACCCAGATCACCTGATCCGCAGCACTTCTGAAAGCCTACTTCAGAAAATAAAATCTACAGAAAGGAAGCAGCAACCCTCGATTCAACAACCACCTTAAGTTATGCCATGTTTGCATTGCCTATCACACATCAAAAAGGTAGCAGAAAGGTACGAAATTCGCGTCGTGTTTTTAGTGTTATGCAAACTTGAAAAAGTGTGCCCTCTGCTGACTAAAGGAAAAAACGAGCAAGGCTCGTGTACAAAGGACTGCAGGAATGAGTACACAAAATGCATATCAAATATTATTTATTAAATTCCTGTGGTCGGTCCTATATTGGTCAAACCGGCCGCTGCTTCAATGAATGCGCGCAGGAACACAAGCAATCCATGCGCACTGGCTCGGACAGTAATCTTACCTTACAATACAAGAACTGCGACAGCATGAGCTGTTTTCCTCAGCTGGAAAAATCTAAATTCCTTTCTAAGGCAAAAACAAGAACAGAAAGATGTCATCAAGGCTTTCTTCACTGCAAAAAAAGACAAAAATGGAAATAAATTTCTTAGATGGTCACATCTAAGATGGACCCTTCTGGAATTGTAACGCGCCCGTGGTCTTGCCACATTTTCGCAGCCTGTTAGATTATCGGTGCAATTGCTGTCTGTCAACTCTACCTTCAAGAAATAAATACACTTGAATGTCTGCACTTCATGTGTATGCGTGTTATATGTTTCTAAGATGTCTTCTTCGTGCAGTTTAAACGTTCTTATAAATTTATGAACCAACTATACTAACAACATGCCTTACTTCAGAAGAAGGATTGCTCAATGACTGCTTGGAGACCCATGAAACGCATCATTCATAGGCTGGAGGCTACACTCAATCCAGAAAACAGCAATGCTGTGGCCAAGTCAGTGTTCCCCTTTGGCTTGTCGCCAACAAGAGGTTGACATCATGTGTACGTGTGTATGTTAGGGCACTCGAGTCTTGCTGTGATGGGAGTCTCTGAGTTCCAAAGCTTCACATGCAGGCAGTGGAGAGGCATGTGTGGCAGAAGTTCAAGAGCACCATCAGACATGTATAAAAGACGATGTAATAACTCGAAGGCCGAGAGTTTTCCGTATCCACACCGTCTGAAAAAGAATGTGCAAAATGCGAATTCTCACTAATGCATAAAATTACATAATAAGGCTATGCAGTCATTTATTTCTTTTAGTGTGATTGCCATGCTCCTGTAGACAATATTGCTTACCATCCAAGCATGCACTAATGCCATACAACCAGCGGCTTCTGTTTACTTTTTTTTAGTGCCATCTGAGTCTTGCAATATGAATGCAAGGGCTGTGTTGAAACTTATCTATGTATGATGTCAATAGACTGTAAGCAAACTTATGTTGGGAAATTCTTAAGGGTGTGCAAATATTCGAGTTTTTAATTCGAATCGAATAACTTGATTCGACTTTCGAGTAGCTAGTATTCGAAGTTTCAGATAATTAGACAGGACAAATATCTAAAACACAATAAAGGCCAATGGTGCCAATGGTTAGGGCAGGGTGGATAAAACTAACACTAACGTCATTCAGCAGGCCTTTCGGTAATTCTTTCACCAATATCCTGGTTCAAAAGCGAGTGCACGTTTATTTTAAAGGAGATTATGTTATTTCCGAACTGTCAGGCTCTTCACAACTTCGCTTCAAAAGTGATGACACGGATTTCTTGCGTAGTTTCGTTGCGCACGCCTCAAGCGCCGTAAAACATCCTGACTTTGGCTCGTGAAACCCCCAGCGATTGGCTTCATGTGAAAATTTGTTCAAGCTGTGCAGTCGTCACTGCCGCAGCGCATCACTTGTTCAGAAACTCTCATCGTTCCGTCACGCAGTTAAAACACTGCTGTGAATGGGAGCCCGAAGATTTTTGAGCTCGGAGCACTAATGACGATGAAGCACAACATTACCGTTGTCAAATGAGCCATGTTGCCTGACATAGGGGGGGGGGGGAAGACTGGCTGCGGCACCCCTCTCTATTAGCCGTTGGAAGGTTAGGAGTGCCGCTGCTGACTGGAATGGAGGCTCTTCTACCAACATGCCTGCGCGCCCATAAAAGCTTTAAAAAAAACTCCCGAACAGGCGCGTAATAAAGCTGTCACCACACTGTAGAGTGCTAATTTTTCCTTTGTCTTGCCATAACTGGCGGTACGCTTTTGTGTAAATAAGATATATAAATAAGGGCAGCTGAGTGAGCACATGTTTTCAACTGCAGGAAACACTAACGTCACGGCGAGAGAATATGAAGCTAGGTCATGTGGAAAAGGTTGTGTTTATGCATGACAATTTGTAGGCATTCGGTAAGTCACTCACCGCGTTATATGTTCGAGGACATAAGCAGATTTCGTTTCTTTTTTCGTTCTTTCAATTTCGGCACTATTCGATTCGAGATGACATTTCATATGCATCTTAGCAGCGCAGTGGAACGAACACAATAGAAAGGCGCACGTAGACAGGACGGGCGCTAGACATCAACTGATGTCTAGCGCCCGTCCTGTCTACGTGTGCCTTTCTATTGTGTTCGTTCCACTGCGCTGCTAAGATGCATATGTCCCACACCCACCAACTAGCCCAAATTTCCGCGTTGAATGACATTTCACTATACGCACACCCCTAGAAATTCTATTTCATCCATTCCGTCTATGCAACGCTACGGCTAACGTAAATTAGTCAAAGCCTGCTTAGTCGTCATCCTCCAGGGTCCCAGCTGACTCGTATGGTTGGTATGTGGAGCCAGTGGTGTCCATATTGGTCCGGACAGGTGATAAATTAGGTGAGGAGACATAGTTGGTCTCAGGAGGGGTTTGCTGTTGTCGCTTTTATGGTGAGGATGTCAGCGACACATCGTCGATGTTAATCTGAAGGCCCTCATCTTTTTTTCCTTTATAATGAGGTTCACTTGAACTCTACGTTTAGCAAAAAGGTTGACATAAATGAAACATCAATCATAACAGTATGAAACGTAAATGGAAAAACTGATGAGCTCAACATTTTTCATTGTACGAATTCTATGAAACTTCAGACTGCTGTTAGCAGAAATAATGCACACCCGTGTGCTGTGACATTCGCTATGCAAAGAAGTTTTCAGGCAGTTAATTATTAGGTGCTGCAGGGTTCCTCAAAGCGTTACAGCACGTGTAATCTTTGGAACAATATTTAGAGCTAGGAATAAGGGAAAAAAGTGGACACAAGACACAATGTTTTGTTTATCTTGGCCCCTTGGTCCAACTGCTTTTTCAAAATGCACCAGTACCTTGCCCACTTTGCAACTATTATCTACTTTTCCATGCACAACACAACAGTTTTGAGACTATGGTGATATTAATATAACATCCATTTTTTCTTGCACAAATGAGGAAGCATGGTCACCTGAGCTGGGCTGACAGGGCAGCCAGTGCAGTCGAATACACTGCCTCAAAGTGCTGCCAGCCATGAGGAAACAGTGGGAGAAACTCGGCCTATTAAATACAACATTAACCTGATTGATGGACAGAAGCTCATTGAAGAGACTTGAAATGAAGTTAGACAGGAGCCTGTTTATGTACCTTCATGTTGCTAAAATAAGCCAGTCAGTACTTGACAATATACTATAACCTGAACCTGGGTTTGAAAACATAATGCTTTCGTTCGGTCATGCTGAAAGAGAATGAACGTTTCAAGTTTTGCGAACGAAAGTATTGGGAGACACATTTTTTTCACGTCACAGTTTAAACATACAGTTGTGACCAATGCACTTTACTCACCAACACTTATGCCTCGCACATGAACTTGCGCACTTTTATCAAGTCCAATGCTGCGCCCAGTTGTGCCACTTGCAGGGAACCGGGAAGAATCCTTTTGCTTCAGCAATCCACTGGTACTGACAAATAGGCAGCACCTATAACAGGCCCAAACCATGTAGGAAAGCATATGTAGCACTTACAGCTGCCAAAAGACAGCCTTTCAGTGTAACCTCTGTAATGAATATTATTAAATTCGAAGCATATCTTAGTGAAGTTCTGCGACATTGAGCTTATCTGTCTGTCTGTCTGTCTGTCTGTCTACCTACCTAACTACCTACCTACCTACCTACCTACCTACCTACCTACCTACCTACCTACCTACCTACCTACCTACCTACCTACCTACCTACCTACCTACCTACCTACCTACCTACCTACCTACCTACCTACCTACCTACCTACCTACCTACCTACCTACCTACCTACCTACCTACCTACCTACCTACCTACCTACCTACCTACCTACCTACCTACCTACCTACCTACTACCTACCTACCTACCTACCTACCTACCTACCTACCTACCTACCTACCTACTACCTACCTACCTACCTACCTACCTACCTACCTACCTACCTACCTACCTACCTACCTACCTACCTACCTACCTACCTACCTACCTACCTACCTACCTACCTACCTACCTACCTACCTACCTACCTACCTACCTACCTACCTACCTACCTACCTACCTACCTACCTACCTACCTACCTACCTACCTACCTACCTACCTACCTACCTACCTACCTACCGACCTACCTACCTACCTACCTACCTACCTACCTACCTACCTACCTACCTACCTAACCTACCTACTACCTACACCTACCTACTACCTACCTACCCCACCTACTCCTACCTACCTACGATTTTGTGCTCTCCTGGCCGTTTCGTTAATGGGATGTATACCGAGATTGCTGTAGCATAACATGACTGTATGACGAACGTAAATGACAGGTACTAACATGAAAATAATGACATTTATGTCATCATCGACATGATTTACATGCCACGGTCTTTGTGCTCTTGCGGCCATTCGTTAACTTGATATATACCAAAATTCGAATGGCGTGACAAGAGCGTATGACGAAGGTAGGTGACAGATCTTAACATGCAAATCATGACAACCATGTCATGTACAGCATGCTTTACATGACAAGGTCTCAGGGCACTCGCGGCTGTTTAATTCATGGATTCATACCAAAACTGGTATCACAAAAGAATTCAGTATGACGAACATAAAGGACAGGTGGTAGCATGAAAATCATGACACGCATGTAATGTTCGGCATGCCATATTTGCCATGCTCATGATGCACTCGCAGCAGTTTCGCTAGCTTGACATGCACCAAATTTGGTATTGCGTGATGTGACAGTATAACAAACACAAATGACTGGTGGTAACATGAAAATCATGACAAGCATGTCATGTAGGGAATGGCTTATATGCCAGGCTCATGGTGCACTCGCGGCGTGTTCACTAGCTTGATATACACAAAAATTGGTATTGCGTGAAGCGACTGTACGACGAACATAAATGACAGGTGTTAACACGATAATCGTGATATGCATGTCAAGTAGGGCATGATTTACATGCCATGCTCATGGTGAACTCGTGACCGGTCCGTTAGCTTGATATACACCAAAAATTATATTGCATGACGTGACTGTACGACGAACATAAATGACAGGTGGCAACACGACAATCATGGCATGCCTGTCCTGTAGGGCATGATTTAAATGCCACGCTCATCGTACTCTCGCGGCCAGTTCGTTAGCCTCAGGTACACCAAAATTAGTATTGCATGAAGTGACTGTACGAGGCACATAAATGACAGGTTTAACACGACTATCGTGACATGCATGTCAAGTAGGGCATGATTTACATGCCACGCTCATGGTGTGCTCGCGACTTGACTTACCTCTGAGTGTATTTCCATGGTGCAGCCGACTCCATCATCCTCAGTAGTGTCCATGTAGGAATCATCGACCTGAAAAACAAATAATCTTTGCTGCCATGACAGAAATTGAGCCAGTTTCGAGTGAACTGCCACATTTATATATGCTCAAAGCAGTCAAGCTTAGTTAGGATTGCTCTGTACCCTGGAATACCATGATAGGATACCGTAAACATTGCTAGTAGCTCTCTGTGGCTTCCAAAGGGCGCAGTGGTTACGTCATCCTGCGACCTCGGTCTCTGCAACGCAGCTGTCCCGGAAAGCAGAACCAATTCTCTGTCGCACACACGAAAAGTGTGAATTGTTCGCATCGTTGGACGTCAAACACTCGTTCGGACCTTCGTACAGTTTTGTAATGCACACAATCTCTTAACGCACTTCGTCCCTGCAATAGACCACTTCAGCTCATAAGGATGCCTCAACTTACCCCAGTTTGGATTTCCACAGTTACACCAGCCGCGTCGCTCTCGATCGCAGACTCGGCAATAGCAACCTAGCTGAAAAACCAAACAAGACGAAAAAGTGGCGCGCCTACTCGGTATACGTTTACGGTGGCGATCATAAGTGGGATTCGACACTCACCGAGACGCTGGTTTGCTTCTGCAAGGGCACCTGTGGCGGGAAAGACTGGACGGCACAGCTGATCGGGAGAGTACTCCGCTTTTGGGCACACCAAGAGCCTTCCCGAGCGCAGGATTGTACACATAATTCGATGGCGAGAAGTGCAGAGAAGATAGCATCGGTTTCTCTGGATCCTTCTTCTGCCCTCTAATCATGGGCACAGCGTTGAGCCATTGCGAACGACGGGGCTCATCGCGCGGCACCACATGAAACGATACAGTTGGGTTGACACTGCGGCTGCCCTTCAGCCGACGCCTTGGGCTGTTTGTACGGCCGGCTCACGCCGTCGTCCACATCGCTTGCCTTCAAGCCGATATTTCCAGTGAGGAGAACGCGTTAGCGTATCATCCGCTGGTAAGCATGGACAAGGTGCTCAATGGGGTCTACAAAAGCACCACGCAGTGACGATGTCGAAGGCCCACGCTTTGGCGACTTGATTCCGAGAACCCCGGCGACGAGGTACGCTTTGAGTCCGGACAGTGGTCCGAAGGGTCGTTGACTTCGAAGATGTTCCATGATGGCCACTGTCTCGAGCACCTCGAAACGCTTGTGCTTGCGTTCATGTGAAGACTGGCCCTGGCGCGATGAGAACCTTTCCAGCGGCTCCGCCTCACGTTCACAACGACGCGCAGATAGAGGTGTTCGCGACTGCCCCGTCGGGCTTCCGCGTACGACGACCATGCACCTTCCAGGTATGCCGGGCTCGATGCTTCCGTGCAGTGCTAATACCAGTGGGAAAGGTTTCCGGCCGACAGGTCAACCTCAACGCACACCGGCGTCTGTCATATTGGTATTTTTCAATCTAAACTTGACAAGCCACGCAACGAAACTGCAACGCTGGAGCGCGACGCTGGCGAAATGGGTGAAGCATGCACGCTGTGCGCGGAGAAAAACCGAAACCACCACGGCCGCACGCAGCGCCATGCCGTTTTTTATTCTTTTTTTTATTTTAGCTTTGTGCTAAATTTGTACTTCCTTCAGTGGCGCGGCTTAAATAGGTGCCGAGTACTGTTTATGGATGTTTAAGATAAATTTCATCGTGTGTTTCTATTAGCAGCATTAAATCACTGTCGACCAATCGCGGCCGTCTGCGTTTGTGATCTTATACGTCTTATACGCCTAGTGCGGGAAAGCCGAGGGGGCGTCAGCACCCATCCTTCGGTTTTTCGCTATTTTCTCGCTTACGAAAGCTCTGCTCGCCGTAACAATGGTACCGTTTTAATAGTAATAAGATAATCTACCATCGAAGATCAACTTCCGGTTTCTCTTTAGTGTCCCTTTAAGTAGAAGCAGTCGCTTCACCGCGTCACCTTTGCTGTTCCGCTACTTCCTCGACGTCACCTCCCACCATCTTCACGTGTCTTGTGGTTATAACTCTTCAAGTCCGTCATCGGTAGGATTAGTGGCAGAGCCGGCGGGATCCATGCGGGATGATCGGGGCTGCGTGTTCTTTCTCGGGTCACCATTAACTGTCGGAGCTAACACGAGAAAGATCCAGCCCTGACAGCGTTCAGTTTTCGAACTGATTTTTTTATTATCGCGCTGCACACGCCGCGCGGCCGACTGCCAACTTCTTCTTCCTTGACGAGCGCCGCATTCTGAGGCGCTACACTTTCTATTCCCACTGCCTGTTTTAATCACCTCTGGTTGGGGTTTCAGTGGACTCCTCTACACATGCTCTACTTTTGGTGTGATTGGGCCCTTTAATATCGCCTGCGCATAACGTCTATCACCGCGATATACAGCGTTTCGCACACCTACTGATAACGCTAATGGATTGAAGCTGAAATATGCAGTGCGAGTGGTCATGGGAGGGGAAATCCACCTGTGGTTCAAGTAGTGTTCAAGTAGGTACCGGTTTGTGCAGTTTTTGCCGACATCTCGACCGCATTGTTGCAGCTGCGCGAGCTGGTGTTGGACAACAACGAGCTTCGTGACGCGTCCGAGTTCCGCTTCAACGCTCAGCTGACGACCCTGTCGCTGAACAAGAACTGCTTCGACAACCTCGACTACCTGGTGTCTTGCATTGAGCAGTGCTACCCGTCGCTGACATTCCTCAGCCTGCTGGGAAACCCCGCATGCCCCGACCAGATCAGCAACCCAGACAGGGACGACGATGACGACTACCAAAGGTATCTTCCCACGCCGCTTACCACGCGTTCATGACCATGCTCGATGAAACACGTACGCGTTCCGCCGAGCGTAATCAAGGCGGAGTGGCTCTTCTCAACGCACGCTAGCAAAGCGCCGCCGCCCAGTGTTAACGGCATGCAGCCTACTTTTGCGGTACTCTGATATTAAATGCGAAGCATTTCTTAGCGAACCTCAGGCACTTTTGCCGTTTCTATCTATCTATCTATCTATCTATCTATCTATCTATCTATCTATCTATCTATCTATCTATCCGCCTACGTCTGGGCGCTCTCCTGGTCGTCTCCATAACTTGTAATATACCAAGATTGGCCTAGCAAAGGACCAGTGTATGACGAACACGATTCACTGGTCATGGCATGAATAACGCAAAATACCTGTCGCGTACGTCATGAAACCCTTTCTCTCAGTCACGTGTGGCACGTACCCGTAAACCAGAGTTAATGTTATGCGGGTGTGTGCCACAGGTGACACAGTCTCTCAACCAACACAGTAACCGCGAACACACACATTGATACGCAAGAAAAGTGATTATAATAATAATTGTTGGGGTTTTATGTCCGAAAACCACGATATGATATGAGAGACGCCGTAGCAAATGGCTTCGGAAATTTTGACCTTTGGGTAATCTTTAACGTGTACCGAGATCGCACAGAACACGGGCATCTAGCATTTTGCCTCTATACAAATGCGACCGCCGCGGCCGGAATCGAACCCGCGACCTTCGTGTCAGCAGCCGAGCACCTTAACCGCTACACCACCGCGGCGAACGCAAGGAAAGTGAGGAAACTGAAGACAGAACACCCCTGGAAGACGCTCAAGTACCATCCACTTGTCCACATGGTCCGCGACGTGGACTACGTGGATTACGCAAAAACCGGCGTTAATGCTTCCTGCAATAAATCTGCTGAGAGAGCCAGGCCTCTCATCATTACCGGTGTCTTGAACATTTATTTATGAAGACTCAAAAATGCTTGATCCTTATATTGCGTGAAAGACGGATTGGATGTGGCTAGGGCATTAAAAGACCTCGCTGCCACGTCCACGACAGGAGGCATCATAGATCATTTCATCGTAAAAGGCATCCAGGATTTCCAACAGCTGTTGGAAATCTTGGATCGCACTTCACTACACTTAGACCCCTCGTAACCGCGATCACGAACGGATCCGACTAACAAGTCCGGTCCAGCTGTTGGTGCTCACTGATCACGGTGATGATGACCGGTTGATGATGACCATGAACTGTCAAGAACCCTTTCTACACATACACACGGGTTTGTGAAACGTGCGTGCGTTCTCCGTCATAACGGACAAGTATAAGCATTACAACTGTAACTGTGACTGTAACGTTCGTGCAGTGCGCCTGCGCGTGCCATTCGGCTTTGTATATATCTAGGGAAACTTTCCTGAACGAAGCTTAGTTGCTACTTACGCCTGTCCTGTGGGTCTGTGTTCCTTCTTTGTCCTGTTCGGATTCGCGCTATCCAGTATTGATGAATATAAGCACTGCATATCAGCTTACCGTGTTTGGTGTTGGTAACACCCATGTGTCTGTTGCCATCGCTACGCAACTGTAAACAACTGGTTAAATAACGGATATGCGAATCTCCAACATATGAGTGTGCGTATACCACTTCCATATTTCTCTAGCGTCATTCCGTAATGTTTCGCTCAATGTGAAAAATTACGCCCCAGTCACCATCCCGCGCATGCTTCGCATAACATCGATTCCCACGGTACATGGGATCTGCCAGATTTTTTCCAGTGACTCTGGCCGCACTAGCCGAACGTGCTCTCTTGTTTTGTACCCTTGCGGTCAAGGGTTGCAATGCCGGGCTTCTTCGACGCGTTGCTGGAGCATCGCGACGTCGGTGTTCGGGTCACCTTCGCTAAAGGAGAAAATGTTTCTAAATATTAAAAAAAAGACTCAATTTCTAATAATAAAAAGGCGCTTTTATGAAGCACAGATACTTGAAATCCGAGCTACCAAGATTTGTTTTGTAAGTATGCAACTAGGGGCGCTGTAATTGCGCGTTACAATCACGGCTCCGCCCATCGCGGCTTGCGGGGTCAGCTAGCGGATGCGGCGAAAGGCGAGAGGAAGTGACGTCACTAATACAGTGGTCTCGGGAGCACCAATACCTTCCTGCGTCAATACTCTGTCAAATAATCAGCGTCTCCACGCTTCCAAAAAAGTCACAGTTTCACCGCAAAGGCGAAGCAATGACTGCAATAGCAGCAAATTGTAGCGTTATACGAAGTGAGGCTGGCAGCTAACTGTTTGTATCCGATCTCGCGTAACTACAAAACGCTGGTGTACGAGAATACGGCCGCTCCAGGGAGAGATGCTCTCCGCATAGTCACTTCGCGTTGACAGCGCAGCACGTAAAAGGGTATACGAGCCGCCTGCTATGATGGCTGTCGAGATAGCGCGCACGCCAGCGATTGCGACCGCGCCCTTAGATTCAAAGTTCAAAGTTGCTGCTCGCGCGACACTCCCCACCCCCACCCCGTCGCATCTTCGCGTCTTTTAAGGCTCGTTAAAGATGGGCGGGGCGTTTCCTGTCTGCTTCGACGGCAGGCCTCCCGAGCGGGGTGTTGCTATCGCATGCACCCTCCGAGCGACGGAAATGGGCCGGCTCGTTTCATCTCTGCTTCGGCCGCGTTCGTCGACCCTGCTCGCGTGCTTTTACCCGCGGTAGAACATACGATGCGCGGGGGGATCTTATCAATTTGGTCTTTATACGGGAGGGACATAACGGCGACGGCAAAAACCCGTCGAGACTGTCCATATACTTGCTATCGCAATAAGTGTTCCTCAATGGAGAACTTCGTCTAAGAGGCAGGGTGTCACCACGCCGTCCTTTTTGCTCTGCGTGCGGCTGTATAAATGGTGCGCAGCGCCTATAGAGGCGCCACCGAAAGCCGCGTAGCGGCGGCAGGTGGAACCGCAGGCGGGCTTCGTGCCGGAGATGCCTGCTCTCACTGCAAGCATGGGTGGTGCGCATGCGCGCGATTTGCCGCTTGTGCGCGTCCCAAGTAATTACTTCTGCGGCGACAGTGTGCGAAAAGGAGAGAGAGAGAGAGAGGGAGAAAGGAAATACAGGGAGGTTAACCAGAAGCAGTCTCCGGTTTGCTACCCTGCACGTGGGAAGGGGAAAGGGGATGTAAAAGAATGAAAGAGAAGAAGAGTTTGTGACGGCAGCACGCGACAAAATACTACAGCAACAATAAAAAAAAACCAAAACGAAGTCATAACCGCAGTCATAGTACTACACAGCAACATTTTCTTCCATCAGTTTCTTCCATCAGTTTGACATTGAGTCCGGTTGCTTGGAGAAACCGCAACAACGCCTTCAGAGCGGCTCGTGCTGAAGACCGGGTAGGCCAGGGCCCTAGGATTTTGTTCTCCGTGAGAGGGCGGTTGTCCAGATGGCCTAGTGCGGCTGAGAGGGCCGCTCTTTCGGAGTTGAAGCGAGTGCACTCACAAAGAAGGTGCGCACCCGCAGACTTCACATGACGGGCTCTCCGCCATTCCAATAATAAAGGAATATGCATTTGAGAAGGCCACATCCAGCCATAGACGGACCAGCAATGTGGAGTCACGTCGTGATAAGCTGGACGGGATGCGTAATTCAAGATCAGGGTCCAAGGTATGCAGACGTGCACTTGTAAATGTCGATGATTTCCACAAGTTCAGCGTTATACGACGGGCTAGCACACGAAGTTCTTTTGCGGCGTCCGATCTTGAGAGGGGAATGGTGATACTGCTGACACCGTCGTGAGCGGATCGGGCAGCTGCGTCCGCTTGGTCATTTCCCTGAATCACAACCGAGAAATAAGGCATTGCTTCGTTTGTGTAACGTGTCCTTCGCGCTTGAAAATATGGATGTGACTAGGCAGCCACTGGAATATTACTTGGTGCCCTCTTTCTATTGCTGCATGGGGGATTTGCCTAATTTCCCCGACGAGCTGCTCATGTGAGCCATGACGTAAAGCGGAGGGTAGACTTTGGAGGGCTGCTTTGCTATCGCAGAAGATCGACCACGAATTAGGTGACTGCTCTATGACAAACTGAAGAGCAGCACGGAGCGCTACTAGTTCAGCAGCTGTAGTTGAGGTTGCGTGAAACATTTTGAGCTGTATTGTGGTAGCTCTTGCAGGAATTATTACGGCAGCGGTTGAGCTTGCAGTCTTAACTGAACATCAGTGTAAATATGGGTGTGAGCGATGTACAACTCATGTAAATACAGTAGTGCAGCCTGTTTAAGGGCAACCGATGACATTCTTCTTTTCGTCGTAATTCCAGGTATGGTAAGGCGCACTTCAGGTCGATGCAGGCACCATATAGGTGAGGATGGTCTTGCTGCAGGCGTATAGTTTGATGGCAAAGAAGTACTGTGGGCAGCAATAATGCGGCTGAATGTTGTATGCGGCCTTTGTGCAGGTAAAGATGCCAGATGGTGCGAAGGTACCCGGGCAAGATGTCGAATATGAGACCTGAGGGTATCAGTGGTTACGTACGTTGACACAGGATGGTCTCCTGGAATGACGATTGTTGCCGCTGTAGACGCACATTTCGGAAGACCGAGGCATGTCCTTAAAGCTTGAGCTTGCAGGCCCTGGAGTGCATTCAAATTTGTTTTGCAGGTATTTCCAATCACAGGAAGACTGTACCTCGCAAAACCGAGAAATAAGGCATTGTAGAGCTCTAGCATAGACCTTACTGATGTGCCCCACGACTTTTCACCCAGAAACGCCACAATTTTTGTGAAGTTGGGAAGCACCTACTAAGCCATTATTCGTCATTCTGCGGAGAAGCGAGGTTCGAAAAGGAACCGCACCTTATAATAGTGGGCATGCGTATGATTTCACAGCTTTACGGGACGACACTGACACCATACGCGCCAAGTGTTTGCCACAGACCATGGCCTCTGAGATCCAACGCGCAATCTCGGAGATCATGCACAAACGAGCATCAACAAGCTTCCTTACGAAGTGGCGCTTGCCGTAAATACGCCGCTTTCTTCATAACGCCCCGACCGCTAATGACTTGATTTGTTGACGCGTGAACTATCATTTTCTACGGACACACTAGCTTCGTTTACATGCCGTGTCTTCTATAGCATATTTTGAGAGAGCGCTGTCGCGCCGGCGAATGGTTTGTACAGGATCGGCCACGTGAAATGTCAGCGTTGGTAAAACTTCCAAAACAGCACTATAAATTTGAGAAAAATAGCGCGTATAGAATTCCGGCAATAATTACGTCAGTTGGGTTTATTCGATATCATTTGATATTTCGCCGTTCATTAAATACTGGCTGTAGATCCTGGTGTTTTCCGTAGGCTCCCAGGGGCTCCCATCCTCTCTAAAAGTTTACAGGAAAGTGGAAGAAGCAATCAATTAGTTAAAAGTACATATTTGCCATTTTCACAGTCTCAAATCGAATGCGAAGAGTGGTCATAAAATTGCTTGTAAACCACGCGCTTCATTGCAATCATTTTCAAAGGAGATACAAAACTACAATGAAGCAACATGAACCAGTTTCATGCAAAAGAAAATAGAAAGCAGTAGCTAGCATCACCAGCAAGAGAAATTGGGGGACCCTGAAGCTTCGCCTTTAAGAGTTGAACGCGATAGCGAAATCTGGCCCCTAGTGCGCACTTCAACCACTAAGTGCATACTTATTAATGTGTATTGTTACACACGCGCGCGCGCGCGCGCGAATGATACAGGTTTTTGATCTAAAGCAAGAGTCGCATGGCCTCCAAGATATACGCCGCGCTTGCCATCTCGGAGGCCATGAAGAGAGTCACAATGCCTCACAGATGGCAGCACATTATCTAGCGTTTGCTGTTTGCTTGATCAACGCCTCCTCTAGAAAGCCGGTGTTGGCTTGATTGTTTTCCGCTAGATGGACATAGTTGTCCATTTTTGGAACTGTTTGAAAGTTCGTGTGTGTTTCACGACCTCCTATATAAACTTGCGACCTGCTCATCGGCGCTCCCCCTACGGCGGCTGCGCGGTCCTGAAAGCTTGCGGATAGGGACCGAAAGTTCCGCCAGGTGCCGCCAGCACTTACCCCCATATTGTCTTATTTGCTGACAGTCGAGAGGATATACAGCAGCTGGCGTATATATGCGGAAGGGAAGGGGAAGCTCTAGGACTAGGATTTAGGGTAACAAAATGTGGATTGATGGTATTCAATGACCCTTGTGATCAGGCGGTGTCAGTACAGGGCCAAGAAATACCGAGGGTGAGCGAATACAAGTACCTCGGAGTATGGATAAATGAGGGTGACAGGTACATGGATGTACAGGAAAAAGCCTCGGCAGGAAAAGGAAAGAGGAATGCTGCAATAATGAAGCACAGAGCATTGTGGGGATACAATAGGTACGAGGTGCTTCGAGGTCTGTGGAAAGGTGTAATGGTTCCGGGGCTTACTTTTGGGAACTCAGTGGTGTGCATGAGGGCAGAGGTGCAATCGGGAATGGATATAAATCAAAGCACTGTGGGACGCCTCGCGTTGGGTGCTCACGGGAATACGACAAATGAGGCTGTAAAGGGCGATATGGGATGGGCAGGTTTTGAGGCGAGGGAGGCTCAGAGCAAAATAAGGTTCGAAGGGAAGGCTAAGGAATATGAAGGAGAGTAGTTGGGCAGAGAAGGTGTTCCGTTACTTGTATAGGAAGAGCGTGGACACACAGTGGAGAAAAAGAACTAGGAGGCTCACTAGTAAATATACGGCTGGTAGTGTAAGCAGTATGTCAACAAAGAGCGTTAAGCGAAAAGTCAGAGAGGCGGAGAGGATTTACTGGATGGCAGCTATGGAGAAAAAAGTTCGGCAGATCCCACGTACCGTGGAAGTCGATGTTATGCGAAGCATGCGGCGGGAAGGTGACTGTGGCGTAATTTTTTTTACTGAGCGAAACGTTACGAAATGATGCTAAAGATCTGTATAAATTTTATACGCACACATATATGTTGAAGAGCCGAATATGTGTTATATAACCAGTTGTGTAAAGTTGGGTAACGCTGCCAAGGCAACGTGGGTATTACCAACACCAGAAGCGGTAAGCTGATATGTAGTGCTTATACTTGTCCGTTATTGTGGAGAAAGCACGCAGGTTTCGCGAACCCGTGTGCATGTGTGGAAGGGGTTCCTAACAGTTCTTGAACAAGGTCATCATCACCGCGATCAGTGAGCACCAGCAGCTGGTCATGACTGTTATCGGATCCGGTCGCGATCGCTGTGGCGAGGGGTCCATGTGTAGTGAAGTATGAGTTATAGTACAGCTGTTAGAAATCGTGGATGCCTCGGTCATTTCGTCGACAAATTGTCTGCATATAGAGCCGGCGACATGTCGGAATCTGAAGTCACCCATCGTGTTGGTGAGCTTTAGGCCGTTCAGACTGATAGGCCTGGATATGGCAACGTAGACCAACATCAGTGGATGGCGCTTGTCGTATTCGTAGGCTACCTGGGGTATGTGACCTACGTAGCCTAGTCTACAAAGCGGCTGTCAATCAATCTGTCATCATCCTCGGTCAGCATGAGGCCATCGCCCAGCCTCGTAAGAAATGAAGAGGACCCTGCGTCGTTCAGGCGGACTAAGTGCACTTTACGCTGCGATGATGTGAATATCATACGTAACGTTTTTAATGTATTCCTCCGGGGTCGAGCAATGCTTCAATATAGCTTGCTGAATCATAGGAATACAAATGTATGCTTATTAGACTGCTATGAATCGAGCCATACTGGAATCGCGGACGTTAATCTGATATGACGCCTGTATTGTAGGACTACATATGTAGTGTTTAATGCTTTCTTGTAAAATTATATACCCAGCACCACAACCAACAACTGACGTTGCCCGACATTACGCCTGCATAGCTGTTTTTCCAAACCAGTTTGCAGACCTGGAGTGGCTTGTGGCAGGCTGGCGGAGAGGATTTACTGGATGCAGCGATGGAGAAAAAACCGGCTTTGAGTAACTACCGAAGGGCAAAAATGAAATAAGGAGGTGAGGCATTTTACGACAATTCAATGGGAAGCGCTGTACTGTTTGAAGCGAGATCGGGTTGCCTTAGAACGGTAGTTATAAGCGAGATTCAGTAACGAAGAAGAACAATGCACGTGCTGCGGGGAAGATCAGGAAACAGCGGAGCATGTTCTGGTTGAATGTGGAGACATCCACCCAGGTGTACGTTTGGGCACGAGCCTACATGACGCCTTGGGTTTTAGAGACCAATGGAAAGCTGAACACACCCGCGATTGAAATAAGTAAGAGACGGTTAGAGTATTGTGGCAGAAACTAGAGAAGGACAAAAATAAATATTGGAAAAAAAATAAGGACATTCTGCCGTAAAGGGCAGAGAACGGAGCTGAAAACTTTTTTTTCTTCTGGAGTAAAATATTTTTAATTGAAGTAAAGACACTAGGCCAACGCTAAGAAAAAAAAAGAGTAAAGTTTTTTTGTCGAGCCTGGTGGCACACTTGTCACCGCCCCGTTATAAAGGGGACGCTCATAGCATCTATCCATTCCATAGCACACGATGCGGCGGCTTCGTTTACATTGAGCGCACGCTGGTCTTGGGTTCCTGGCGCACTAGTGAGCGCGTAATTGTAGTCTTTTTTTCGAGTTTCTAGCGTCTAGACTGACTGATTCACAGAGTTTTACCGTCTCAAAGCAACACTCTGGCTATGCGAAACACCGTACGTGGAGGGCTCCTGAATAATGTTGACCACCTGACCCAAAATCTAAGCGCGCGAAGGCCTTTGCATTATGTATCCGTCTACGTGCGAGCAGCGGGAACGTGTAGGCAACAAAAAAATCAAATATGCAAAGAATGGCCTGCAGAATGCAGTCCTTATATTCCTGGCGTTATTTCGTGCAATGGTGCCCTACCTTATCGTTCTCTATAGCTGTATGTGCAAAAATAATTCGTCTAAGGGCTGATGGTGTGTTCATCTTAAAGCCGAGTTTCTGCAGGACTACGAAACACTGTATTCGACGCAAGCGGTCGCCCGAATATCAACTAGTATATCAGTTACACATATTTTTTTTATCTACTCTCCTGTCCTCCTATCGTTTTACTCAGGGCTGGGCAGAGATACACAGAAAAGTATTGCTAAATACACATATCGAAATACATCTGCTGGGAGCCTCGAGCACAGGTCCTGAGATATATATATATATATATATATATATATATATAGGACCCCTGAGATATATATATATATATATTATTTAATATATATTATATATATATATATATATATATATTATATATATATATATATATATATTTATATATAGTAGTGGGAAAAGAATAAGGAAGAAGAAAGAAACTACGACTTTCGTTGGTTTGGCACTGTATATTTTCACTAACGTTTCGTCGTTGGTTTGGTCCACCAGACGAAACGTTAGTGAAAATATACAGTGCCGAACCGTTAGTGAAAATATACGAAAGTGCCGAACCAACGTAGTTTTCTTTCTTCATTCCTATATATATATATATATATATATATATATATATATATATATATATATATATATATATATATATATATATATATATATATTATATTGTGAGGCAACGTTTAGGACTCACAAGACTTCTTTATTGTCCGAGTATGAGCCCCACAACCCGAACACAGTTGGTGATGATGAGTATGTACATATGAGAACATGAAGGGCATCAACAGCGCTCACACTAATCTCCCCGCGCGCGCGAGCGGCCGGCCCGGCCGCGATTTAGGCGGGAAAGGTACGCCGAACGAATGGCTTGAGACGCGATATGTGTACTATCTCAGAAGCACGGTAACGACGGTCCGAAGAGACCTCGACGGGGGTGACAAGATAGTTCACTGGGGATGTTTGTTCACGAACAACGTAAGGTCCAAGGAAGTGTGATTGAAACTTCTCACACAATCCAGGAGTACGAACAGGCGTCCAAAGTAGGACTTCATCGCCAGGATGGAAGGTGACGTCGCGATGAAAGCTGTCATAACGCTGCTTACGGTCTCGTTGACTGGCCTCTGTGTTGAGGCGAGCACGTTGCCGACATTCGTCAAGCCTAGAGACGAAGTGCTCTGGTGTTGTTGTTGAGATTTTCGTTGTTGCATTGAAGAAAGAGGCTAATGTCGGCGCACGACCGTAGACCAGGTAGAAAGGTGAATAGCCGGTAGTTCGTTGCACAGCGGTGTTGTGTGCAAACGTCACGAACGGTAAAATCGTGTCCCAGTTATCGTGGTATGGTCCGATGTACATTGATATCATGTCGGTTAGCGTACGATGGAATCGCTCCGTTAGGCCATTTTGTTTGAGGGTGTAGGCTGATGTCCTCTTATGAACCGTGCCACACGTTTTCAGCACTTCTTCAAGAATTGTCGACAAAAAGGTCTTGCCGCGGTCACTCAACAGCACGCGAGGTGCACCATGACGCAACACTATGGCTTCCAAAAAGAAGGCGGCCACGTCGGACGCAGAACTAGTGCGCAGAGGGGCGGTCTCTGCGTACCGTGTGAGGTGATCGACCGCTGTGACAATCCACCGATGACCTGCTGGCGTTACGGGAAGTGGCCCGACCAGGTCTATTCCGACTACAGCAAAGGGTGTTTCCGGACATAGGATGGGTTGTAACAGGCCAGCCGGAGGGGAAGTTGGTCGTTTCCGGCGTTGACAAAGTGTGCAAGAAGCGACATACTTGGCCACAAAGGTAGAAAGGCCAGGCCAGAAGAAACGGCTCCTAACGCGGTTGTACGTCTTGCGAAACCCCAAGTGGCCAGCGGACGGGTCGTCGTGCAGTGCTTCGAGAACTTGTGTACGCAGCGAACGGGGAAGTACTGGCACCCACCTATGCCCATCGGTATTGTAAGTATGGCGATGCAGCACATTGCTTTCCAGCTTGAATTGCCTTAGCTGACGACGTAGTCTGGCATTAGGAGGTGAAGACGTTCCACTGAGGTATCCGATGATGCGGTTACAATAGGGGTCAGCACGTTGATACGAGGCGAACTGAGTGCAACGGATGGAAGATAGCGACTCAGGAACTGCCAGGGGTGATAACGTGAGTGAAGATGAAGGCTCAGGATCACCTGATGGGCAACGAGGGTGCGTGGTCGGAGAAGAAAGTGGCAGAGGGCAGCGAGAGAGAGCGTCGGCATCTTGATGCTGTTTGCCAGACTTGTACACAACGTCAAAAGTGTATTCTTAGCAAACGAAGTATCCAGCGGCCGAGGCGTCCAGACAAATTTTTAAGTGAGGATAACCAGCATAGAGTGTGATGGTCGGTAATCACAGTGAAGTGGCGTCCGTAACGATACGGTCGCAATTTTTGTATGGCCCAAACTACAGCAAGACATTCCTGCTCTGTGATCGAGTAGTTCTGCTCCGCAGGTGTTAGGGCGCGACTGACATATGCAAAAACTTTCTTTCGGGAAGTGTCGTCGCGCTGTAGGAGGACAGCACCGATCCCAAGGCCGCTTGCATCTGTGTGCAGAAAAGTAGGGGCACTCTCGTCGAAGTGACGGAGGACGGGGTCTGATGTTAACGCACGTTTAAGGGCTTGGAAAGCACACTCGCAGTCATCAGTCCAAGCGAAGGCCGTTCCCGACGTGAGAAGCTTGTGTAATGGTCCCGCAATGGCAGCAAAGTGACTGATGAAGCGGCGGAAGTAGGAAGCCAGGCCAAGAAAACTTCGCAACTGTTTGTGATTTTCAGGGCGAGGGAAACGAATCACGGCAGCAATCTTGTCCGGGTCTGGTCGAACGCCATCTTTACTGACAAGGTGGCCCAGTACTTTGATACTTTTGCTGGCGAAGTGGCCTTTCTTTGTATTGAGCTGAAGTCCAGCGTTCGAAATGCAGTTTAAAACTTCGTCCAATCGCTCAAGGTGCTGCGAAAAAGTGGAAGAAAAAATAACGATGTCGTCTAGATAACATAAACAGGTTTTCCACTTGAGGCCACGTAAAACAGTGTCTATCATGCGCTCGAATGTTGCAGGAGCGTTGCATAATCCGAAGGGCATTACGTTGAACTCATAAAGCCCGTCCGGCGTTGCAAAGGCTGTTTTGTCCTTGTCCGCTTCGTGCATAGGTATTTGCCAATACCCGGACCGGAGGTCGAGACTGGAGAAATACTCTGCACCTTGAAGGGAGTCGAGGACATCGTCGATTCTTGGTAACGGATATACGTCTTTTCTCGTGATATTATTAAGTGCTCTGTAATCGACACAAAATCGTACAGAGCCGTCCTTTTTCCGGACCAACACCACAGGAGATGACCAAGAGCTGGATGAAGGTCGGATGATGCCGCGTTTGAGCATGTCGTTGAGGTTCTCCTCGATGATTTTCCGTTCCGCCGAAGACACGCGATATGGGCGGCGGCGCACAATGGAGCTGCCATCGGTTTCGATGCGATGCACTGCGACGGAAGTGCGGCCCAGAACCTTCGAGTGTACGTCAAACGAAACGCTATGCTTTTGAAGGTCTAAAAGGTCTCTCTTTTGCTCAGCAGTGACGTGGGGATTTATGGTCGCATTTAAAGCAGCGGTCGCAGCCGTATGAGCAGTTGAGGCAGACAAAGGCGGCGATTCTGCGCGAAGGGAAACCAGAGAAAAAAGGCTCGGTGTCGGCGAAGCAACTCACAGCAGTGCCCTGTGGCAGCATCACTGGCGAAGAAGTTGGATTAAGTGCGGCGACCAACGCTCTACCGTCGTTAAAGCGCACAAGGCCAGGTGCGATGGTAAGCCCCGTAGGTATGCAGCGATCAGATGGAGCAATGAACACGTCACCATTAATGACGGTGTCAGAAGCCAGTGTAATAATATTCTCATCTCCCGGCGAAATACAACAGTCAGAGGCTGTGACTAAACGGAAGCTGTGAGGAGCGACATCGGATGGAAACTCAGTGTCTATCATATGAATGACTCGCTGACGACAAGATATGAAGGCTGACGCTGAAGAAAGGAAGTCCCATCCAAGATGAGTGCGTGAGTACACGAGGACAGCACAAGAAACTGAATATGATGTAGGATGCCATCAATGGAAACGCGCACTGTACAAACACTGGAGGCCGAATAAGAACTCCGTCAGCACAGCATTAATGACGGTGTCAGAAGCCAGTGTAATAATATCTCATCTCCCGGCGAAATACAACAGTCAGAGGCTGTGACTAAACGGAAGCTGTGAGGAGCGACATCGGATGGAAACTCTGTGTCTGTCATATGAATGACTCGCTGACGACAAGATATGAAGGCTGACGTTGAAGAAAGGAAGTCCCGGCCCAAGATGAGTGCGTGAGTACACGAGGGCAGCACAAGAAACTGTCAATGATGTAGGATGCCATCAATGGAAACGCGCACTGTACAAACACTGGATGGCCGAATAAGAACTCCGTCAGCACAGCGAAGGGGAGGGCCATCGTATGGTGTCTTCACTTTTTTCAAGCGGGAACAGAAGTCTGCACTAATTACGGAAAGCGATGCACCTGTGTCCACCAATGCCTCAGTCCGTATACCTTCAACATACACCAACAATATATTTGACGGGCGATCCGGAGGAGTTTGATATAGTCCGAAATATGCAGCTTCCCCTCCCGAAGCTGCACCATTTAGTTTTCCAGTCGGTGATCAGGAGTCAAGGTAGCTGGTCGAAGTGGGGAAGAGGAGCGTCCGCAGCGGTGAAGGCGAGCGACGACGCGGAAATCGGGAACTGCCAACTGCGCTGAAGTTCTGCGGAGACTGTGATTCGATGTGGGCTGTTCTGGTATGGGCGACGATATTGCGGTCCATTGGTGTAAAAGTCGTCCCGTTCGAAGTCGTCGTAGCCTCGTCGTTCGTCTTGCTGACGGCGTCGGCAAAATCTTGAAATATGGCCACGGATGCCGCAATAGAAACAGATCGGCCGGGGGGTGCGCCAGGTGTTGTAAGGCTGGACCGGCGGTCGTGGTGAGAGAGAGTTGAGCGAACCATGCACTCCAGGCGCCTGCAGTGGTGTCTGCTGGGGCTGTGGTGTTATGGCAGCAATCTGGGCATAAGTTGGGGTTGGCATGGGATGCGAGGTTGGCATGGGATGCGGGCTCGGGACTTGCGTGCCGGTCATCGAAGCCAATTTCTCCCTCACGACGTCACGTAGGTTGGCACCAGGTAGCGGCGCACGGACCTCAAGATGGCACGGCGGAGCTTGTGCATGGAGTGTCCTCTCGAATA
>NC_051182.1:4529633-4566700 GCF_013339695.2 Rhipicephalus sanguineus | reverse complement strand
GTGCGCTCACCACCACCGCCTACTGGTCCGACATTACGGGCTCCGCACGCGAACCATCGGAGAGCGCCGCGCACCTGCGGCGTACCATTGCGCGACTTCGCGTCACGGCCAACGCCTTGACAGCGTCGAGCTCTGCGCTGTTTCCTCCAATAATTCCGCACTGACAGCCATCAACACCATGTTGGACGGTAGCCACCTCGCTAGACCTCGAGGCCAGCTCGCCTGAGCAACGTAGAGAGCTCCAGTCTACCCTCAGCCAGGTCCCTGTTCAACTTGGTGACTTCGCGTACACAATCTACCGTTTCGCGCCTGCCGTATCACTATCCCAGGCTACCTTCGTACTACCAGAGTTCCGCGGCTTCCAGGACGACGCCGAAAATGGGTGGCGACCGTCAACGCCTTGGGAGCTCGCGAAGCTTGGACGGAGGCGCAGAAATGCTCCTTGGCGGTAGGCCGCCTTCGAGAAGGTGCCGCGGCGTGGCACAGGTACGAGGGCGTGAGGCAGCAGTCCTGGGCAGGATGGAGTGCAGCCCTGATTGCCGCTTTCGGCCTGATGCCCGGTACCTTCGGTGCGTCCAAGACCTCCACCGAGGACGGAGTTCTGGAGGGTCACAACCTTGAGGCTGCAATGGCGCCTTGCAGTCCATCGACGGTGTACGTCGTATATTTTGACGCTTACCGGAGCAGCCCTGCCCCTCCTCTGCAGGTCAAGGACTCTGCGTCGGTAATGGACATGAGCGTATCGCCACCGGACCTTCTGCAAACGGAGAAACTGCCCTCTCGTTCATCGTCGTCAGAGCATAAACAGGCGCTCCCACCTGTCGTGCCAGATGAACGACACGACCATGAAGACTACCAGACCACGATCGCCAGTAACGCGACCTACGCCATGCCACTTCACAAAGTAGGCAGCCAGATGTCGCAAACGAGATGCCTGACCAGCCAGAGGACATTATCATCAGAGACTTGGCACCGCAAACCAACTGCCCTGCTGACGGCACTGCTCGCTCCCTGGACACATCTTGTTCACGTGACCCCTCATCAGGAAACGCCAGCTCGACCCATCGTGACAACTGCACCCGACCTCACATAGTCCGACACTCGACAGTTACGCATGCTGTACTATCTTCAGAGCTGCGGCGGGACCAACGTCAACCTTTCGGGATAAGCTGCCATCATGCCGAAACAGTAATTGCCACCACCCGAGCAACTACCGATATTTCGCTCAGCGCGAAAAACCGCAGCGGTGGCTAAGTGGTTGAGCGTCCGCTTCCAATGCGGGAGGTACCGGGTTCGATTCCCAGTGCCGACCGGGAACCCACCGGTTTTAAAGGGGTAGAGGAGTACACCTACCTGGCGCTCGGTTGTTAATGGTACTCATCTCGAAAGGTGGCCCCATAGGTTCTGCAAAGACCCCGGGGCACCTTAACCCACCACAGCTTTGGTGAAATAGTTGAGCATCCGCCTCTGCTGTGGGAGGCAGAGAATTGCTGCCGCCGGGTACCTACCGGTAAAATAGGGACAAGCGCACTTCCGGCCTGGTGCTCGGCAGAACGAAGTTCAAAAGTCGCTTGGGAGGGCACCCACCCTGTGGGAAATTGGCGGCATGGGACCGCCAGACCTAAAAATAAGGTCACCCTCTTTTGACCGCTGCGGTGGCTTCACGGTTGAGCGTCCGCTTCCAAAGCGGGAGGTACCGGGTTCGATTCCCAGTGCCGACCGGGAACCCCACCGGTTTTTCCAAAGGGGTAAAGGAGTACACCTACCTGGCGCTCGGTTGTTAATGGGTACTCATCTCGAAAGGTGGCCCCATAAGGTTCTGCAAAGACCCCTGGGCGCACCTTAACCCACCACAGCCTTAGTGAAATAGTTGAGCATCCGCCTCTGCTGTGGGAGGCAGAGAATTGCTGCCGCCGGGTACCTACCGGTAAAATAGGGACAAGCGCACTTCCGGCCTGGTGCTCGGCAGAACGAAGTTCAAAGTCGCTTGGGAGGGCACCCACCCTGTGGGAAATTGGCGGCATGGGACCGCCAGACCTAAAAATAAGGTCACCCTCTTTTTTTTTTTCTTCTTGGCCGAAAACTTCGAGTACTTCGACACTGCCAATTCCGTGCACGACAGGCCAATGGGAGAGATTTCCCTACAAAGTCGCAGCGTGGCCGTGGTCATCGTCCACCGCGGCACAGCCAGTGTCGCCCACCAGAGAAACTTCTAGCAGACCACCAAACCATGATGAAGCGGGGTCGGGGCCGACCACCACGAAACAGCCAGTGTCGCCCACCGGACACACTCCTGGCGGATCTTCTGACCGAGTGGCCGCGTGGTCTGTTCCGACCAGCGCGATTCAGCCAGCCCGTCCACCTGAAATGTTGTCGACATCTCCGCGCGCTTTGCAGTCATGGCCGAATGTGATGACGAAGATTGGACACCGGGGCTCTGGCGCGCGCGGACAGCTAGGAGATGGAGGCAGAGGAAGAAGAGGGCAGACAATAGAACAGCTTGGCCCAGGAACGGGTGTTGTCTGTGTCTCGTTCATTACAATATATATATATATATATATGTGTGTGTGTGTGTGTGTGTGTGTGTGGTGTGTGTGTGTGTGTGTGTGTGTGTGTGTGTGTGTGTGTGTGTGTGTGTGTGTGTGTTGGAATTGTGTGTAATTAACACCCGTGTTTTTCCAATACTTACGTATGTGTGGTGTGCAAGTGCGCGTTTGAAAAAGGCGCGACGCAAACACAAACCGATGAAGATGATGACGACGACTCGCGACCGTAGCACGTGTAAGCGTGAACGACTTCGGTCCAATGAGCCTCCACGAGGATGGAGAAGAAAAGCCACGGATGCTGAAGGGCAAAGCGAGGAGACGTGGCCGGGACGTGACCGAGTGAAGAAGGCGACCAGGGCGCGGGAGTGGCGGCCGGCAGAGTTCCTGCGTCGAGGCCGCTGCGGGCTTCCACCTGGGCGCGTACCCAGCTTCTTCAGTCATCTGGCGTTGGCCAGACACACGCTTCTCATCGTCTGGCGTTGGCCAGTCAAGACCGGCGTCTCCCGCTTCAAACCCAGTCTGCGGCTGGCGAACGCCGAAGAGGCGTCCGGCCGTTGACCTCGACTCGCCCCACGCTTCTGTCCACCCGAGTGAGCGTCTACCACACCTCTAGCCGTTCGCGTCTGCGTGAGTGCGTCTGTGCCTTGCCTTCACAGTCCCCCGCTACAACGGTGACACTGCCTTTTAAATGCGAAGCATTTCTTAGCGAACCTTCGGCACTTTGAGCGTTTCTATCTGCGTATCTATCTATCTATCTATCTATCTATCTATCTATCTATCTAGCCGCCTACGTCTGGGTGCTCCCATGATCGCCTCCTTAACTTGGTGTAGACCAAAAGTGGTATGGGAGGGTAAGGGGATTTGACGAATATGACTGTCGGGTCATGACATGAATAACGTGAAAATCCTGTCGCGTACGTCGTCAAACACTTTCCTCCAGACACGTGTGGCACATACTCGTTTACCACGGGCCGCGGTGTACGGGTATGCGCCACAGGTGACTGACAGTTTATATCTACCCAGGAACGGTGGCGAGAACAGACATTGGTAATTTAAATGCGAGAGCGTTAACAAAAACTAACATCGGCAGCGCTGACCCGACGAATGGAAAGAATGAAAATTAGGATCCCAGCAGGAATCGAACCCAAGCATTCTGCGTGGCAATCAGGTATTCTACCACAGAGCCACGACAGGTATATAAACTGGTTTGGAAAAACAGCCTATGCAGGCGTAATGTCGGTGCAACGTAAATTGTGGTTATGGTGCTGGCTATCTAATTTTGCAAGAAAGCAATAAACACTACATGATACTCCTACGTATACAGGCGTCATATCGGATCAACGTCTGTGGTTCCGGTGTTGGCTCCGTTTTTATAGCAGTCTAATGAACATAAAAGTTTTATTCCTATGATTCAGCAAGCTATATTGAAGCATCGCTTGATCCCGGAGGAATACATTAACGAAAGTAGTCTACGAATACGACAAGCGCCATCCACTCATGTTGGTCTATGTAGCACTATCCAGGCCTACCAGCCTCGACGGCCCATACCTCACCAACGCGAAGGGTGGCTTCAGGTTCCGACATGTCGCCGCCTCTATTACTAGACAATTTGTTGACGAAATGACCGAGGCATCCACGATTTCGAACAGCTGGACTATACCTCATCAAGGTGGACGATTGGGCGAGTTGGTGATTCATGATCCGTGTTTACTACCGCGCAGTATCCATACGTCGACTATACCTCATACTTCACTACACATGGACCCCTCATCACCGCGATCACGACCGGATCCAATAACAATCATGACCAGCTGTTGGTGTTCACTGACCACGGTGATGATGACCTTGTTCAAGAACTGTCAGGAACCTCTTCCCCACATGCACATGGGTTCGTGAAACGTGCGTACGTTCTCCATCATAAGGACAAGCACTACATATCAGCTTACTGCTTCTGGTGTTGGTAATACCAACGTTGCCGTTGGCAGCGTCACCAAACTGTATACAACTGATTATATAACACATATGCGGCTCTTCAACGTATATGTGTGCATATAAAATTTATACAAATCTTCCGCATCACTTCGTGACGTTTCGCTCAGTAAAAAAATTACGCCACAGTCACCTTCCCGCCGCATGCTTCGCATAACATCGACTCTCACGGTACGTGGGATCTGCCGAATTTTTTCTCTTGTATAGATTGTCACGTGGTCGTGACGTCGACGAACACAGCAGTCGGCGTTTGTAGGATGAAACTGTTTATTCGGCCGAACTTGTGGCCGGAAAATGAGAACTAGAACTGCAGCAATGCACGCTGTACAATGATAGCGGCGAACAGGGCGTCGTCCGTCGATCAACTGACAAGCGGTGAAGCGCGTCGGCATTTAAACATGTGCCGTCGAATATTCCAGCGTTGTCGCTGGCTGTCGTGCAAATTCTAGAATAAGCTCGAGTGTGCGTGTCTTGCGCGCAATCTTAACAAAACGATCTACAATGATCGCGAAGGTTCTCGAACAACGAGGCGCAGTTCGCGCTGAGCGTTGCTGACAGTCTTTGTGGCCGAAAACCGAATACAGCAAAAGTGATAAAGAAACGCACGTGGCAATGCCCCCCTCTGAAAAAGCATCGTCCCGATGCTTAAAACTGAACAGGCCAATGCATGCAACGATAAATAACAAGAATAAAGCAACAAAGTACAATAAACAATAAGCACAATAATAAAGCAAAATGACAGTCCTCAGATTCGCTAACGTGCGTAATATGGTTTGAGGCGCACGACATGGACGACTTCAGGTCGTGCACGGCGCCGCTGAGAGTTCGTAATGCCATCAGGGACAACCTCGTAGTCGAGTGCGCCGAGGCGTCGAAGTACCCTGTACGGTCCGAAGTATCGTCGAAGAAGCTTCTTACTGAGTCCCCGTCGGCGTATTGGTGTCCATACCCATACACGGTCATCGGGTTGGTATTCCATGTGGCGTCGTCGAAGGTTGTAGCGGTGGCTGTCAGTCGTCTGCTGGTTCTTGATCCGTAGGCGGGCGAGCTGTCGTGCTTCTTCGGCGCGCTGTAAGTAAGCGGCGGCGTCGAGATTTTCTTCGTCGGTGACGTTGGGTAGCATGACGTCGAGCGTCGTCGCCGGGCTTCTTCCGTAGACCAACTTGTACGGCGTCATCTGCGTCGTTTCATGGACGGCCGTGTTGTAAGCGAAGGTCACGTACGGAAGGATGGCGTCCCACGTCTTGTGCTCAACGTCGACGTACATGGCCAGCATGTCGGCGATGGTCTTATTTAGACGCTCGGTGAGGCCATTGGTCTGTGGGTGGTAGGCGGTGGTGCGGCGGTGGCTCGTCTCGCTGTATTTGAAGATCGCTTGAGTTAGGTCCGCCGTAAAGGCGGTACCTCTGTCTGTGATGAGGACCTCTGGGGCGCCATGACGCAAGACGATGTGCTCCACGAAGAACTTGGCTACCTCGGCGGCACTGCCTTTGGGCAAGGCCTTTGTCTCGGCGTAACGGGTCAGGTAGTCAGTTGCTACGACGATCCACTTGTTGCCGGAAGTCGACGTCGGGAACGGCCCCAGTAGGTCCATCCCGATTTGCTGGAACGGCCGGTGAGGTGGTTCGATTGGCTGCAGAAGCCCCGCTGGCCTAGTCGGCGGTGTCTTCCGTCGCTGGCAATCTCGGCAAGTCTTAACGTAGTGGGCGACGTCGGCAGGAAGGCGTGGCCAGTAGTATTTTTCCTGTATCCTCGCGAGCGTGCGGGAAAAGCCGAGGTGGCCCGCCGTCGGGTCGTCGTGCAGGGCCTGCAGAACCTCTGGTCGCAGTGCCGAAGGTACAACGATGAGGTAGTCGGCCCGGCCCGGAGAGAAGTTCTTCTTTACGAGGACGTCGTTTTTCAAGAAAAATGACGCCAATCCCCGCCTGAATACTTTTGGAACAACGGTGGTCCTGCTCTTGAGGTATTCCACAAGGCCCCTGAGTTCCGGGTCGGCTTGTTGCCTTTCGGCGAAGTCATCGGCACTTATAGTTCCGAGGAAGCAGTCATCGTCGTCGTCTTGCGGCGGCGCGTCGACGGGGGCACGAGACAGGCAGTCGGCGTCAGAGTGTTTTCGTCCGGACTTGTACACGACGGTAATGTCGAATTCTTGCAGTCGTAGGCTCCACCGTGCGAGGCGACCTGAAGGGTCCTTCAAGTTAGCTAACCAACACAAGGCGTGGTGGTCGCTCACAACTTTGAAGGGCCGGCCATAGAGATAGGGGCGAAACTTCGATGTAGCCCAGATGATGGCCAGACACTCCTTTTCTGTTGTTGAATAGTTGATTTCTGCCTTTGATAGCGACCGGCTAGCGTAATTGATGACCCTTTCCAGCCCGTCAGTCTTCTGCACGAGGACGGCGCCGAGTCCTACGCAGCTTGCGTCGGTGTGGATTTCCGTATCGGCGTCTTCGTCGAAATGCGCAAGTATCGGCAGGCGTCTGCAGGCGTTCGTTTCAATTCTTGAAATGCCTGAACTTGCGACATTTCCCACCTGAATTCGACGTCGGCCTTCGTGAGTTGCGTCAGTGGCTCGGCGATCCGTGAAAATTCCTTGACGAAACGTCTGTAATAGGCGCACAAGCTGAGAAAACGGCGTACGGCCTTCTTGTCGGTGGGCGTCGGGAAGTCAGCGATGGCAGCTGTCTTCCGCGGGTCCGGGCGAACACCATCCTTGCTGATCACATGACCCAAGAACAAGAGCTCCTCGTACGCGAAGCGGCACTTTTCAGGCTTCAAAGTGAGTCCGGAGGTCTTGATTGCTTGAAGTACAGCTTCAAGGCGCCGAAGGTGTTCGTCGAATTTTGAGGAAAACACTACGACGTCGTCCATGTACACGAGGCACGTCTGCCACTTCAAGCCGGCTAGTACTGTATCCATAACCCGTTGAAAAGTCGCAGGTGCCGAGCAAAGACCAAAAGACATGACCTTGAACTCAAACAGGCCGTCTGGCGTTATAAAGGCGGTCTTTTCTCGGTCTCTCTCGTCGACTTCTATTTACCAGTAACCGGTCTTGAGGTCCATCGACGAAAAGTACTTTGCGTTGTGTAATCGATCCAGGATGTCGTCATTCCGGGGAAGGGGATACACGTCCTTCTTCGTGACTTTGTTCAGGCGACGATAATCGACGCAAAAACGGAGAGTCCCATCCTTCTTCACTAGCACCACGGGGGATGCCCACGGACTCTTCGACGGCTGGATGATGTCGTCGCGTAGCATTTCGTCGACCTGTTTCTTCACGGCCTCCCGTTCCCGCGTCGAAACCCGGTAGGGACTCTGACGGAGTGGTCGAGCATTTTCTTCTGTTATAATGCGGTGCTTAGCAAGGGGCGTTTGTCGGAGCCGCGATGACGACGAGAAACAGTCCTTGTTTTTCTGCAGAAGGCATCGAAGCTGTTGCTGTTGGCGAGCGGGAAGATTTGGGTTTACGTCGAAGGGTGGCTCAGCTGCTGGGGTAGTCGTCGTAGCTTCGTCGTAATCCGAAAAGGCAAATGCATCGCTGACGGCCAAGATTTCTTCGATGTATGCAATCGTCGTGCCCCTGCTCAGGTGTCTGTATTCTTGGCTGAAGTTCGTTAGCATCACGCTTCCTTTTCCATCGTGCAACCGAGCAATGCCCCTTGCAACGCAGATGTCATGGTCTAGTAGCAAACGCTGATCGCTCTGGATGGCACCTTCGATGTCTTCAGCTTTTTCGGTGCTGACGGGAATTATGACGCTGGAGCGAGGCGGGATGGTAACTTGATCCTCGAGTACGTTCAGGGCATGGTGACATGGATTCGTATCCGGCGGTGTCGTTTTGTCCGACGATAGGGTTATCGACTTGGTTCTTAAGTGAATGACGGCGCCATGATGGTTTAAGAAATTCACGCCAAGTATGACGTCCCTGGAGCAGTGTTGCAAGATTACGAAACTCGCAGGATACGTGCGATTATTGATTTTTACTCTTGCTGTGCAGACTCCAGACGGCGTTATTAGATGGCCTCCAGCGGTACGGATTTCGGGGCCTTCCCAAGCAGTCTTAACTTCAACTTCGTGGCGAAAGGCCCACTGATGACGCAATAGTCGGCTCCAGTGTCGACGAGAGCGGTGACGTTGTGGCCGTCAGTGAGAACGTCGAGGTCGCTAGTTCGTCGTCTTGCGTTGCGGTTGGGTCGCGGCGTCGGGTCACGGCTGCGTCGGTTTGTTCCGCTGCTTCGACGTGGCGTCGTCAGGTCTTCCTCAGGCCGTGAAGTTTCGACGTCAGGGCTTCGTTCGGTCGTCGGCGGCGGAGGATCTTGGTAGTTCGTCGTACAGCAACCGCACCTCCATCGATTGCTGCCCTTAGTTTCCCGGATACGGGCTAGGCGACCGGCCCCGATTTGGGCCAGTGTACTGCCGGCGGTGCGGTGACATGTAGCGGCCCGGCGAAGGCGAGCGGGAAGGTCGTCGTTCTTGCCACTGTGTTCTGGTGAGGTAGTCGTCGATGTCGCGAGGCCGTTCGCGAGGCTGTGGGCGCGGCGCGTTGACGGCGGGACTGCTGGGGCGGCGCGGCGTCTTGACGTGGGCGAGGAGGGGGGGCGTTGCGTCGGGCTGCAGCAGCGTAGTTCATGGCTTGCGGCTGGGGCAGTGGCGGTTCAAGGTTGCCCAGCGACTGCTGGATTTCTGATCGAACGACCTCTGCGATCGAGTCCACTTGAGGCTGTGGTGATTTGGTGGAGGTGCTGCTTCATGATCCGGACGCCACCGCGAAGCGCTGACCCAAGCCCAAGCCGCGAGGAGGACGACGGCAAAGAAAACCCGGATCGTCGAACAAGCCGCAAGCAGAAGGGACTACAGCCAGAGTACGGGCTCCTTCCCGAAAACACCAGGCAGCCCCAGGTCCCAACACCGACCGCAGCGACGATGACCGACCCCGTGCAGCCTGCGCCGATACTTCTCCGGCAGCCCAAGGAGCCGCCAACTTTCCGCGGGTCGTCATTCGAAGACCCGGAAACCTGACTCGAGACCTTCGAAAGGGTCTCAGCGTTCAACAACTGGGACTCCGAGGACAAGCTGCGCCACGTCTACTTTTACCTGGAAGATGCAGCAAGGACCTGGTTCGAGAATCGGGAGTCCACTCTTCGAACCTGGGACGCCTTTCGCAGCGCTTTCCTGGAGACGTTCACAAGCGTCGTCCGAAAGGAAAGGGCCGCAGCCTTGCTGGAGACACGGGTCTAACTTCCAAATGAAAGCGTGGCCATCTTTGCAGAGGAAATGACCCGGCTGTTTCGCCACGCTGACCCTGCCATGCCCGAGGACAAGAAAGTCCGCTTCCTCATGCGAGGGGTAAAGCAAGAGCTCTTCGCTGGTCTGATGCGGAACCCACCTTCGACAGTCGAAGAATTCGTCTCAGAAGCGACGACGATTGAGAAGACGATGGAAATACGAACCCGCCAGTACAATCGCCGTACGATTGAAGACAGCCCAGCTGTTCATGCCCTCGCCTCCGACGACCTGCGCGAAACGATCCGAGCGATCGTTCTGGAGGAACTGCGCAAGCTATTACCCAGCACCTCCACCAGATGTCACGTGGTCGTGACGTCGACGAACACAGCAGTCGGCGTTTGTAGGATGAAACTGTTTATTTGGCCGAACTTGTGGCCGGAAAATGAGAACCCGAACTACAGCAATACACGCTGTACAATGATAGCGGCGAACAGGGCGTCGTCCGTCGATCAACTGACTAGCGGTGAAGCGCGTCGGCATTTAAACATGTGCCGTCGAATATTCCAGCGTTATCGCTGGCTGTCGTGCAAATTCTAGAATAAGCTCGAGTGTGCGTGTCTTGCGCGCAATCTTAACAAAACGATCTACAATGATCGCGAAGGTTCTCGAACAACGAGGCGCGGTTCGCGCTGAGCGTTGCTGACAGTCTTTGTGGCCGAAAACCGAATACAGCAAAAGTGATAAAGAAACGCACGTGGCAATATTTTCTGTGAACTGTTTGCGTCTTTTGACAATTTCTACTCTTGTTAACTTCTCTTGCGCTTGCATTTCCTGCACCTTTGTATCTCCCTCGCTATCTTTGTTTCTGCTGTGTAAATATATTGAGTGTTTACTTTCGTGTGTGCACAAATGGTCTCGCCTCGTTTCTTGATGACGGTTATGTCATCGGTTGAATGTTTACCGAACCCTACACGAGAGCATATTGATTAAATAGCCTCGTGACAATGTGACTGTTTCTGGTATATTTATTATCCTGTACATTTTGAATTGTATTTTGTCGCCATGGTTGATCGTGTATTCGTGAATGTTGTATTTCAGTTTTTCCTTTTTTTGTAAGTCCGAAAACTGTACTTTGCTTCCGTATTTTTATTTTTGTTCTTGTTTACCTAGGACTACCTATGATTGTACTTCCTACCCTGCTATAATCCCTCATGTGGGATTGCAGTATCTGCAAATAGAATAAATAAATAAATAAATAAATAAATAAATAAATAAATAAATAAATAAATATGTGTTTTTGACATAACGGGATATTTCCGAAATGCTTTCGCAAAAAAACGAAAAAAAGTATACCGGGATACAGTTACAGGAATACAGATACAAGAATGCAAATACCAGAGTGTACGTTTATTCTAGACATCAGATCTGTTTTGCTGAAAATGTTGGTGCGGTAATTGCACTTTAGAACAGCAGCTATACTCAAATAGGCTGTAATTTATACAGCATCGGTTAAACCTCGACACAAAACTCACGAAATGGCTTAGAGCCCGAAAAAAATTTTTGCGGTGCGACACCTGCCGCGAGAGATAGTATACTTTAATCGGCACTGGATGGCAATAGCTGCTTCCGCAATTGTGCCGTCAGCGGCGTCGGACGCTTTATGAGGTGGGCCATTCTGCACGCGTGGGGAACCCTTCGCCGCCCGCAGTGTGTCACAGACCGGCGGCGTGCCTTTTCTTGGATTAGGACAAAAAAGTCTTCCTTTCCCCTTTTGTACACATTGAGTTGAGTTCCGACAAAAAAAAAAGTAACGATATATGATACCCGTGTCCTGCACTGTATCGCGATATGATCTATACGTACATCGTACAAGTATATTTCACTACTGAGATACAAATACCATTTTGCAAATCCATCTCGATACAGAGATACAGATACTCAAAAGTATCTCTAAAATACTAGTGAAATACTCTTGCTGCCTAGCCCTGGTTTTGCTCCTATCATTTTTCGTTCCATTGCATGCGTGGCTCTTAACTTCTGTAAATTCATTGTCACTCTCCAAGCTTCTTCTATGTATGTTAGAACTGGCAAACTGGAATAGTTAATGTACACTTTCCCATTCTGTGACAGTGATATTGTCAGCCACGGGTTAAGAATGCACCCATTCTCATTCTTCGGTAAATCTGCTATAGACATGAGTAGGCTCTCCGGTATATCTGACCTAAAGTACTCTTCTACAGATTCTCGTATCGAGTTGTCTGTCGCGAACACTCTTTCGCTGAACATGTAGTATTATTTTGTCTTCTGCATATTCATCTTCGACGCTACTTTAACGCGTTCTCAGTTTAGGTCTGCGATATATTTGTTTTGCAGTTCGTCGCTATCATTGCTGAAAGAGCGCTCGACACCACGTTCTTCAGAAATGACGGCTTTCGTAGTATCTTGTACAAATGTATACATCGGAAAATCGGGATGTCGCCTAATGATTCACCGGGAACTCTGCGTACATAGCTGGTACGAGTTAAAAAAAAACCATAAACCTTTGAAAACGCAGCAGCGCACCATTGGGGGAATGTACTGTTACCGTTGCCTATAACGTTGCTTCTGATTGCGCAGTCACTGCGAGGTTATCACGTGTCACTGATGTCATGCAATAACTTCCGAATGTCGCAAAGGCGAGCGCCTACTGTACGCGCCGAACAAGCACACACCGCGGAGGCAGCAACCGATAGCGAAGCCCGCAAAGTCGCAAGCTGGCAATGCCATGAGGGCATAGAGGATGGATGGATGGATGCTATGAGCGTCCCCTTTATAACGGGGCGGTGACATGTCTGCCACCAGGCTCGAAGAAAAAAAAAAACTTCCTTGTTTCAAGTTGGCTTAATACCTTATCCTACACTGATTAGATCATTCTAAAAAGACAGGGCGTGCAAACAAGGACACAAGAAAGAAGTCAGGACACCACAAACGCCGACTAACAACTGAAGAGACGCACAACGGCTGAAAAGGAAAGAAGGCACGAAAACTTATCTGCGCATGCCCATGCAACAGGCGAACCTATCAATCCGGCACGCGTGGCGGTCTACGTTGAAGATAACTGTTAAGGCATTTGATTTCATCTTTATGCAAGTTAATCGACGGTTGGCTCACGCATGCGCTACCACTATTCTCGGTATGCCATGCTTCAATCATCAGGCGCGTTTCTTCATTTCTATGACGGTACAACACTGCGCATTCATCGAATTTTGGCGTGCATTTGCAATCTCGACAATGTAAAGATAGATTAGAAGGCGAGCCTCCTGTTAGCGATCTCTTATGTTCTAACAATCTCTGGTTAATGCATCGGCCTGTTTGTCCTACGTAGAAGCGACCGCAGCTG
Organism: Rhipicephalus sanguineus; assembly: GCF_013339695.2. Taxonomy (NCBI): domain Eukaryota; kingdom Metazoa; phylum Arthropoda; class Arachnida; order Ixodida; family Ixodidae; genus Rhipicephalus; species Rhipicephalus sanguineus. Next base: position 4,553,560 of record NC_051182.1, on the reverse strand, counting down.
AAAGGTACCTTATACACCACACTCGTACGGCAATCAGTGAATTTGTTGGTGTGCTTTACGAAACAAATATCGGTCCGCTTCTTGTCTTTTACTAGCTCATTCTTCCTCTGCACAGCGGCACAAATCTTACCAAGCTTATTGGCAGCCGTGAAAACAACATTAACGCCGTATCTACTTCCTACTTTCTTTAGCCTGTGAGATACGCAATGAATGTACGGTATACCTACGACACGTTTCTTCCTATCGTTTTCTGCAACCATGCTAGGACTTAACACAATAGACTTCTTTAAACGTTTAGCGACCCTGACCACTGCATCACGAGGATACCCTACATCTAAAAGACGTGTAACCTGTGCGTTAAAGCTATCACTCATTTTGTGCTCACACGACTTGGTGAGGGCTGATTTAAGGCAAGACATGGCGATACCGTTTTTTACAACCTTCGAGTGCTTCGACGAAAAATTTAACAGCGGTTTCGAAGATCTAGGAGAATACTGCCAGCACACGTGGTTCTTCTGGAACGTTAAGGAAATGTCTAGAAATTGTATTCCATTATTCTGAGGCACCTCTTTAGTAAAGCTCAGCCCACCTCCATTAATTTCAAATTTTTCGCTCACGGAAGTTACCACCTTTTCAAAGTCCTCGCCACTACAAAAGATCAAGTAGTCGTCCACATAACGAAAAACCTTAATAACCGAATTACCTAAGGCGCCTTCCAAAAAATTGTCAATCTTGCTAAGGTATAAATCACTAAGAACCGGAGCAACCTTAGAACCAATACATATCCCTGATTTCTGCACATAAACGCCTTCCTTCCAACCTACAAGCGTCGACTTTAAATACATGGAAAGGATTTCTAGAAATGCCCCCGTAGAAACACCACATTTATCGGTGAAAACCGTCTGGTGCGCGTGTTCGTTAATACATTCATTAACGCAATTTAACAACTCCTCATGCGGCAAAGAATAATACAGGTCTTCAATATCCATACTAAAAGCTTTACAACAGCCGGGGTTCTCCTCTGAGAGGAACTGAACTAGCGCCTGAGAATTACGCATACGAAAAGGGTCTGAAAAACTCAGAGGTTAAGCAGTTCTGCAAATAACTAGATACAGCGACTTGCCAGGTGCCTTGCTCTGAAACGATTGCTCGAAATGGGATCTCGTTCTTATGTGTTTTGGCTGAAAAAAACAATTCTAAAGTAAGTGATTTAGCCTTCTTGACATTACAAGCTATTCTCTCAAGGTTATGTCTTAACAAAAGGTCGACAGCACGTTGCCTGACTACCGATGGCTTAAGTTTTACCGTCCTAAAATTCTTTTCTATGGCTGTTAATGCTTTTTCTGAGAACAAACTGTCCGGCATAATTACAAAATACCCTTCCTTATCTGAAATTACTGGCCTGAGTTTCTTTTCGACACAGTAATTAACCAAAGGCCGGACAGGATCAGAACACTTGAGATGCATATCACTTGAGATGCCCTGTCTTTTTAGAATGAATACTTACCAACTAGCTCAGCTCTCTGTTATTCTAAGCTGATTAGATCTATGTTATTATACCAAAAAAATTTATAAATTCACGGTCCATCTCTCTGCCTCTTAAGGCAGAATGACCTTATTTTTCCCCATTTATTTTTGTACTTTATCTCTACTTTTCTGCCACCAATACTCTAACCGTCTCTTACTTATTTCTATCGCGGACGTGTTCAGCTTTCCATTGTTGTCCCTAAAACCCAAGGCTTCCTGTAGACTCGTGCCCACACGTATACCTGGGTGAATATCGCCACATTCAATCAGTACATGTTCCATCGTTTCCTTAGTTCCCCCGCAGCATGTACATTGTTCTTCTTCGTTACTGAATCTCGCTTTATAGATAGAGGTCAGTTGTGGCGCCGCGGCGTGCGGTGGCAGTTTGGGGAACTAAAAAAAACTGGCGACACGGGGAGCGGCGGCACGAGCAGGTCCGAAGTTTATAGAGGAGGTCGTGGTGTGTTTTTAGCGGCGATGGCTGCACTATCCCGGCCTTTTTCGACGTAGTTTGATGGCCTCCCAAATGGACCTACAAATCGCCGAATGGGCTCGTTTTCGTCGTGACACCTGCCGAACAACATGCGTTAAGGAGACTCCTTCCACTACATGGCATTTATGTAGTGTTTTTTTCCGAAGCAGCTGCAAGTAACATCGTGGCTTTGTGGTAGCCCAGCCAACCAACTCACATCCAGTGGACATTAAATAAATATCAACCATATAATATTTAATCCTTATAGGATGTCCACGAAACTTAATATAATGTATATATACAATATTCAGAGGATGTCCATTTTGAACAGTGGACATCCATAGAATGTCCACAGCAGTTCCACACACAACATTTATTTATTTAATTTTATTTATAATACCTCAAAGGCCCCTAAAGGAAGGGGTTTTACATGAGGGGTGGGCATATCTACAAAAACAGTTCTTCTATGATGCGTTTGAAGATGGCTAGGTCGGAATGAAGCACTGCCTTGGTGGGAAGGTCATTCCAGTCCCTTGATGTCTGGTTGAAGAATGAGGAGGCATGGGAGACAGTGTGAGCTCGAGGGGGGTATACGGTCTTTTCGTGGTTGATCCGGCTTGAGTGGCGATGTGTGGGAGCAATGAGATTGGCTTGGGATGGCTTGTGGAAGAATTTATGAAAGAGAGAAAGGCGAGCGACTCGACGACGTGATATAAGGCTGGGAAGGTTGGCTTGGGATTTGAGTTTCGATGAGCTAGAGTTGTAGGAATAGTCCGAAAAAATGAAACGTACGGCACGGTTCTGTACTGATTCAAGCATGGTAATGTGATTATGTTGGTATGGGTCCCACAGGGCACTTGCATATTCGAGTTTCGGTCTTACTAAGGAGCAGTAGGTTAGAAGTTTGACTGAGGGGGGTGCTAATCGGATATTACGTCGCAGGAAACCAAGAACGCGATTAGCAGAATTTGTTATGCTGGTTATGTGGGTATCACATTGATATGATATTGCCAATATTACAACAATATTTAGAGGATGTCCCTTTTGACAAGAGCAAACATCCATAGGTTGTCCACAGCAGTTCCACAGATAACATTGATATAGTATCAAATGACATTTATTTTCAGGTGCAGGGACCCATGCAATTGCACCATATGCTACTAATATGATGAGGCTGTAACTCGATATCATTGCCTTTATAGTCAAATTTATTGTCTGTGATATATCAAAGGCCTTGGGAGAGCATGTCAGTCTTCATGATGGTGGTGCTGTGCACTGGTAGCCTGCAAATATAAAAATTCACACATGTATATCTGTGTGTGTTAACACTACTGACGACACAGCTCACATAAATATGGGTAAAATTGATGCTCAATGAGTAGTGTATGAAGGAAAGCATGTTTAGCTGGGGTAATCTGGACTTGGCAAAATTACCTCAACAGCATCATCGATGCAATAACAACAGTTCCAATAGTGAGTGTCAGTACCATGAGGTATTCCATCTAAACATTAGAACTAAACTTCTTATATACACTATATTCACAAAAACACAAGCGGCTCTTTCTTTCAAAATACCAGCTAGCACAATGCAGAACATATACCAGGTAATTCCCTTAGTTCAAATGCTGCTTACCTCTGCCCTCTTATCACATTTTTCCTGCTTCAGCTTAAGTCTGCATGAAGCATGCTGAAGCCATTTCTTGATGACACCTTCAATCTCGTTCACTGTAGCTTGAAACAATTTTCTCGACCTAATAGCATCTGTAATTAATATAAAGGTCAAAATACTGTCACTCATTTGTCATGATATCCCATATAACAATTGTGAGCATTGGGAAGTACTGGTGGAACTGCAGGGCACAGCAGCCAGGTTATGCCACCAAAATACACTTATTGCAGATGTAAATGTGTTAGCAAAATTTCAAGAAACTTAGTGGATATAGATCCCTTATAAACACAGGAGTTATTTTAACTGGAAATTCCATATTGCCACGCCCGCTTCTGCTTTTATTTTGATGTGTTCGAGTTTGACCAGCAAGGACTGTTATCAACGCTCGACGCTGGCCCCGAAGCAGTGTTCGAGAAGCTTCACGATTCTGGTAGATCGTTTTGTTAAGATTGCGCGCCGCACGCGAATGTTCCAGCGTTGTCGAGAGATAACGCCGCCACCAGCGATATTGCTGGAAAGTTCCATAGCACCTGTATAAAAGCCGACGCGCTTGACCGCTTGTCAGTTGATCGACGGACGACACCCTGTTCGCCGCTATCATTGTACAGCGTGTATTGCTGTAGTTCTATTCTGATTTTCCGGCCACAAGTTCGGCCAAATAAACAGTTTCATCCTGCAAACGCCGACTGCTGTCTTCGTCGACGTCACGACCACGTGACATCTGGTGGAGGTGCTGCTTCATGATCTGGACGCCACCGCGGAGCGCTGACCCAAGCCCAAGCCGCGACGAGCCGCAACGGTGTTCTCCTTAAGAAGAACTTCTCGCCGCTTCGAGCCGATTCCCTTCTCGTAGTGCCCTCGACATTGCGATCAGAGGTCCTCCAGGCTCTGCATGACGACCCGACGTCTGGACACCTGGGTGTTTCTCGCACGCTCGCAAGAATACAGGAAAAGTACTACTGGCCGCGCCTTGTCGCCGACGTAACTCGCTACGTCAAGACCTGCCGGGACTGTCAGCGACGCAAGACACCGCCAACTAGGCCAGCCGGACTTCTGCAGCCTATCGAGCCACCTCGACGGCCGTTCCAGCAAATTGGGATGGACTTACTGGGGCCGTTCCCGACGTCCAATACCGGAAACAAATGGATCGTCGTAGCTACCGACTACCTCACCCGCTACGCCGAGACAAGGGCCCTACCTAGAGGCAGTGCCGCCGAGGTAGCGAAGTTCTTCGTTGAGAACATGCTCCTGCGTCATGGCGCCCCAGAGGTCCTCATCACCGACAGAGGTACGGCGTTTACTGCTGACCTAACTCAGGCAATACTGAGATACAGCCAAACAAGCCACCGCCGGACCACAGCGTACCACCCACAGACCAATGGCCTCACCGAGCGGCTAAACAAGACCATCGCGGACATGCTGGCCATGTATGTCGACGTCGAACACAAGACGTGGGATGCCATCCTTCCGTATGTGACCTTCGCATACAACACGGCCATGCAAGAAACGACGCAAATGACGCCGTACAAGCTGGTCTACGGAAGGAGCCCGGCAACGACGCTCGACGCAATGCTACCAACCGCCACCGACGAAGACGACCTCGACGTAGCCGCCTATTTGCAACGCGCCGAAGAAGCTCGACAGCTCGCCCGCCTGCACATCAAGAACCAGCAGAGGGTCGACAGCCGTCACTATAATCTTCGACGACGCCACATGGAGTACCAACCCGGTGACCGTGTGTGGGTCTGGACGCCGATACGCCGACGTGGGCTCAGTGAAAAACTTCTTCGGCGATACTTCGGGCCATACAAGGTGCTTCGACGTCACGGCGCTCTTGACTACGAGGTCGTCCCGGACGGCATTACGAACTCCCAGCGACGCCGCGCACGACCTGAAGTCGTCCATGTCGTGCGCCTTAAGCCGTTCTTTGCGCGTTAGCGACCCTGGAGACTCTACTTTTTCCTTTGTTATTGTAATTTTTTTGTGTATGCACTTGTTTTTTCCTTTCCATGTTCTGTTGCAAGCATCGGGACGATGCTTTTTCAGAGGGGGGCAATGCCACGCCCGCTTCTGCTTTTATTTTGATGTGTTCGAGTTTGACCAGCAAGGACTGTTATCAACGCTCGACGCTGGCCCCGAAGCAGTGTTCGAGAAGCTTCACGATTCTGGTAGATCGTTTGTTAAGATTGCGCGCCGCACGCGAATGTTCCAGCGTTGTCGAGAGATAACGCTGCACCAGCGATATTGCTGGAAAGTTCCATAGCACCTGTATAAAAGCCGACGCGCTTGACCGCTTGTCAGTTGATCGACGGACGACGCCCTGTTCGCCGCTATCATTGTACAGCGTGTATTGCTGTAGTTCTATTCTGATTTTCCGGCCACAAGTTCGGCCAAATAAACAGTTTCATCCTGCAAACGCCGACCACGTGACAATATAAATCAAATAATTCACCAGTACTAGTAGGGTATAGGTACAGTACTACTTTAAATCTTTTCCGAACTACATACCCATTATGACTGGCGTCACATTTAAGTCGCGGAACTTCTTTTTCCCTTTATTTCCGATCCAACTGAAGTGTTGGGCAACTACGTCTTCCATAAGGTAGAGAAGGGCTCGCTTCGTCGCCGCGCTCAAATTGTCCCCCCCCCCCCCCCCCCCAAGGGACTGGAACTCGTGAAGTTGAAAAAAAGGGAATAAACCAGTGTCACTTGTTCTGAAAATTTATCTTATCCCCTGTACATGTCACAAGTTCATCATACAACTTTGGAGCCATTGAAATTTGACTATCAACAGTTGTGGACTCCTGAATTTTATATTCTACAGCTTCAAAGCAGAAATATGTTTCACATACCTCAAACCTAACCAATAATGTGCAAGGAAAAATTGTGTACATGCCAAGACAGTGCTATTTTCATAGAACTGAAAATACGTATATCGACTTTCTCACAAAAATTTACTTGCCAAAACAGGTACATTCAATGGGCACAGGCACAAAAATATTGGTTTGGGGTTTTTTTGCTGCAAAATGGTCCTGGGGGTCTGTTAGTCATAACACAGCACATGGCTTGCTGCAGCATGTCACAGATAATTAAGTACAGTCTGTTTATTATCAACCACTCTCAGTTTCGGTTTGGGAAAGTTTCAAGAGCAACAAGCCGCCAAATGCAAATAGCACCACCTAGCCTACGTGTGCAATGTGGTAAACAATCAACCATGTGAACACACAGAACTGTAATACACTTCCTTACTGCATGCATCGTCTGGTTGCGTTCTTTCACCAGCTGCATGTACTGCCATGATGATGACGATAATAGTAATGATGACATTGCAGTCATTATCATGATCATGACTTTCTTGAGGCGTCCACACTTTCCACAAATTATTCAGCCACCGAATAGCAGTCTGCTGGCACAGGCACAGCAAAAGGGAAATGGCGACTATGGCGTCACCATTACTACCTGCTGCGCCTGCAGTGGTGACAGTCACAGTAGTTGAGGGTAACCTTCAGAACACCTTAGATGATTTCGTAAGGTGCAGATTATAGCACTGGATACACAAACTTCAAAATTCATATAAATTACTTTCCCAGCTATACTTTCTGTTGAGATTTGGTAGATGATACACATGTTCACAGGAATAGATACTGCAAGCTATATCCCAGCCACGAAATTTTATGTCAGTACTCCTATAAGCACCAAGTGCATGTGTGCAGTTTGCAGTCAACAAATTTTGCATGCAATTTTATTACACAATAAGCATATTATCGTCCATGCTTTAATAGCGTTCACCCAACATAAAAGTTTCCTTTATAAAAGTTGCATTACTTGTTTGTAGATTAGCTTTATGACCTGGTAATGCTACCTTTGTATAGAAATGCCAGTTTTGCACAATATAGTGAACCAGTTCTCAAGTAATGATCTAATCAACTAGTCTAAGATCTAATCAACTGTTTTACAACAAATACTTAATTTTAATATGCAGAGTGCAGCCTTACCAGTTACTTCCTAACTACCGGAGTGTTACTGTCAAACTCCATGAATGCCTCCAAATTACTAAAGGCCCTCGTCACCAGGGTAGGTGTCACTGCCTCGGGACACCTTTGTGTTATCTGGCTGTGATCTAGGCGGTCATGCACCTGCTCAATCATGATCCGCATCACCTGCAGCTGCCTCAAGACCTGTTTCTGAAACTCTAGGAGTGGATATAGGACAGGATGTAAAGCTTTCATGAAATATGTCAATTACAACACAAAGAGCAATGCCAATGCTATGTAAAAAATTTACACTGCAAAAGCACTGATTGAAGCATACCTGCTTGCGGGATGGGCTCGGGCACTGGTGCGCGTGCTGCAGAAATACGAATACATACAGAGCAATGCTTTGTACAATGCTTACACTACAAAAACACTGAAAGGAGCATGCTATGTAAAATTTTTACAGTACAAAAGCACTGAAAGGACCATACCTGCTTGCACAATGGCCTCAAAGACTGGTGGGCATGCTGCAGAAGTACAAACACATATAGAGCTATGCTATGTGAAAAGCTTAGACTACAAAAGCACTGAAAGGAGCATACCTGCTTGCGGAATGGCCTCAGGCACTGTTGGGCGTGCCGCAAAAGTACCAACACATATAGAGCAACGCTATGTAAAAGCTTGGACTACAAAAGCACTGAAAGGAGCATACCTGCTCGCGGAATGGCCTCAGGCACTGTTGGGCGTGCTGCAAAATTACCAACACATATAGAGCAACGCTATGTAAAAGCTTGGACTACAAAAGCACTGAAAGGAGCATACCTGCTCGCGGAATGGCCTCAGGCACTGTTGGGCGTGCTCCAAAAGTACCAACACATATAGAGCAACGCTATGTAAAAGCTTGGACTACAAAAGCACTGAAAGGAGCATACCTGCTCGCGGAATGGCCTCAGGCACTGTTGGGCGTGCTGCAAAAGTACCAACACATTAGAGCAACGCTATGTAAAAAGCTTGGACTACAAAAGCACTGAAAGGAGCAAACCTGATTGCAGAACAACCTCAGGCACTGGCGGGTGCGCTGCAGGAATACAAACACGCTAACGCGTGTTGTTTAGAAAACAATGAAGATAGTACTGTCATAGGATTTTTATAAAATATCTGTAATATCTAAAGAAAAACACCTCGTAGATCATACTGACTTGGAAGACGTGAGGCTGGAAAATCCTGTGGCACCCGCGGAAACGCTGCGCATTCGCGCGCCGCCTTCTTCGTCCTTTTTCTCTGCTTGGGTAGACTTGCTTCCTCCTCCTCATCCAAAAACCGCTTCGGTTTTGTAACACGCCGCCTCGTATTTTCCTCATCACTAGAGGAAGCCACGTCTGATGTGAATGGTACCTCAGGCAGGCGTTCAACAGCAGCTTCATATGTTGCTAAATGTGAAAAAAAGAGAAGTCTGGTACCCCTTTCATAATTAATTTTTTCAAGTAACTGCAGACCCTATAGCAAGAGATCCAGCATTTTGGCCAATAAAAAGCGAGATAAAGACATAATAATCAAGAAATTAAGTTCTATGGCTACAGTGGTTAGCAGACGTATACATAAATGCACATGGCAAAGGGACAAAAAGCATGCAGAGGGTTGGATGTGTACACATATTTGTGTGTATGAATACAGCTTTGCTTCACCACATTATGTGTTCACAATGCAAAATTATGCTCCAGTGTGTAATCTCTTTTACCATACCGTTTAATCCATTAATGAAAAATGTCAACCTATAAGGGCGCTTAGGAGCTTAACATTGAGTTATAGTGCAAACTTTGGTAATGGACCTTTTCCGGGTAGGTAGTGTGCGCATGCGCGCCGGCATCAACGAGGCACGCGCCATGGTTTTTGGTGGCTGAAACGCGACGACAGGTGCGGACCAAGTGACATCTGGTGTCACTAACTTGGCAAAACTTTCCCCCAAAGAAAGGTGCGAATTCTGTCCTCCGAGATTGTCTACCGGCGCTCGTTGGACAATTTCGGAGGCCAAGGGCCACCAGTTTCGATTTCAGCCTTCTCCACTGGAGGTGCTGTTCGGACCCGGAAAAGGTACATTAATCCAGACATGGCGTGAAGGACACAGACAAGAGAATTCACAACCACAGCACTGAGCCGCTTTTGTCCGCGTCTTTCGTGCTGTTTCTGGATTAATTATGGATAACCAACAAGCCCAAGTTACCCTTGTATTTTCAGCCGCTGCAACTGCTAGCATTTTCATATGGAAGTGCAATGCAAGACCGGCCTACAACAGCAGCTGAAATTGATCTTAAGCCTTCAGCTACGGCACTGCTTGCAGCTCGTACGAGGGCAACACACTAGTCTAAAACACCGGAGTGTCGGGCTCTGGACTGCACGGTTGACATCTACAGATAACACGTGGATTGAGATAGACCACATGTGAGCATGGGCGGCCCCCAGTGATGAGCCTTCTTCGAGACGCGGATGCAACTCTTTTGTCCGTCAGATGTAGCACCGCAGAAGGCAAAAAAAAAAAAAACGCGGCGAATCACCCGGCTAAGCTCCTGATGTAAGCTATGCGGCAAGATTATCCTTTGTTAACGGTGTCATCATTCCGGCAGCCTGTCGCAGAGATGTGCGTATTGTTCTCTGTTCGGTGCTACATATCACCAACACTGCTTCTGACGCCCAAAACCCTTGATGCAGCCGCGGCGACGAACAAAGAAAGAAAACGCAAGGCAAGCGCGTCATTGGGGCTGCGCACATGCCTAGATGTGGCCTATCTCAAAGCACGTGTCATATGTAGATGTCGCCCGTGCAGCCCCGAGCGCGACGCTCTGCCGTTCTAGACAAGCGTGTTGAACTCTACGCGAGTGAACACATTATTAGAGAGATTACATTAAGAAAGGATACATCACAGCTCAAAAGTCGTCACACAGACACACGTGCATTATGTGTGTGTGTGTGTGTGTGTTTATGCCCCGTCAATACAGTAGTCAAAACTTACAGAGAAGGCCTTTCACTTTGGCCGCGTGCCTCGCCCAGGCTTCTGAGGGCCTGGTCGAAGCTTTTGCTAGCTGAACTATTCTCTCAGTTCTGCCGCCAGGCCAACAGCACGTACCGTCGTCAAACCACGACGCCGGTACTTCAGCTTCCTTCGAGCCGAAGAAGTCCACGATGGCAAATGACATCTAAAAAGAAACACAGTAGTCAATAATTTCACGAGTGACTGATGCGATGCGTGACAGGTTAGTATATTAATTCTAGCTGCGTTTAGTTATTGAAACCACAAGGAGGTCGTGCCTAAACCCCACCAACGCAACCTAGAAAACGCACAGGGAAACCGGTCGGCGATACAACAACCAAAATTAGTTATGATTATGATTATTTGCCAGATGCATGCTTTCTCACCGATGATCGCCCGGTTCAAAAGGGGGAGGCAATAAGCTTGTCATGATCATATAAACGATCGAGAAAATCGGGAGGACCTTTGTAGGCATGCGCTGCATATGTCTAAGATGAATCACGAACATATTACAACCACAATGCAAGACTGCGCGCCTGATGCTGGATTCAGTTTTTTCGGGGGACAAAATTGCGAAAGAGAAAAGAAACAAGTACCAACCTTTCACAGCTACACCAGCGTGAATATCCAAATCCAAGCGCACCATGCACGTCGCGCGCGGAAACACTAGCGCGATCTTGGCTGAAGCCTGTCTCGGCTGCGTTCAGCTTGCAGCGAGCCAATGGTCTCTGTGGCAGGTGTCAAATCTCAGAGGTTATGTTTACAGCACGACCTTCACGTTTTCAATAGCACTCTTACAGTGTATTTCTCGTTACAAAAACAATTATGTTTTTGTAAGCTAGCTATTATAAAAGGCACTGTGTAGCAATGTGTTTGATTTTGCCATAAGCCAAGGAAGCGTATCGGTGGATGTGGCTAGAGCTGGCTACACGGTACATGGCAGACGCGCAGCGACTCAGAGTTGTCGTTCGAAAGACGGCATGGCATTTGCTGTGGTAGTTATCGAACCCTGAATGAGCCGCCGCGTCCTGTGAGTGACGCTATGTGCGGTCAGCTCTGTGTGGCAAGACTGTTGTGCTAATTTTCTACTCGAGACATCGGTGACCCGGTGTAGGCTGCGTCAACGTGTTTGAACTGTTGCCACGTTTGACATATTCCGAGTGACTTGCCGCAACGATCAAGTTTTACAACATATCCTGGTTGTGGTGGCGCTCTCCCCCCCCCACCTCACCTTTTTTTCTTTCTCCTTTGTGTTTGTTGTACTGCCGCATGACTGACTCAGTTCTTGTGCGCGCGTGTGGCCAGCAATGCTCGCAAAGCACACCGTATTTTTTTCTTTATAGTGCAACGTTAATTAAGCTCAACACAGTCCCTGTTGTAGAAGGCGAGCTTTACGCCTCGGTGTATCCATCTGGCAATCATGCCGAAGGTCAAAGAGAAGAAGTCGCTCGTGAAGAAGGCGTGGTATCAAGCAGAACGTGTTTCCCATGCTTTGCGTGATCCCCAGAGTCCAGAAATTGAGCACTTTTTATTCGAAAGTCGGATTGATGAGTCGAATGAGCGTTTAGGCACTGATGTGACTCATGAATTAAGCGCCTTTGGCGATGTGCCGGACATTCCTGACGATGTCCTAAATCCCCCTGCCGAAGCAGGACTCCTTGTTCCACATACAAGCTCGCAGCCTGATGACTGGGACTTCGGGCTTTCTAATGATTCCGCAGGTGCTAGCAGAAGCACGGAGACCAGAGTGACTAGCAGTGCTGGCGAAACCGAGGGGGATAATTCTGAAAATGGCGTCGTCAAAAGTCTTCAGAGCTGGGCAGTGTCCCGTCGCATCACACAGACTGCCGTTACCTCATTGCTGAAAATATTGAAGAAACATCAGTGCTTCAGTGAACTGCCAAGTGATGCGCGTACCTCTTTGAATACTCCTTGGCTACCTGGTGCTGCTGTAGTTGACATGAGTTCTGGGAAGTACTGCCATTTCGGATTATTGAGAGGTTTAGAGGAAGCTCTCAAAACAATACACAGTGTGCCCTCGACAATATCATTATCTTTCAATATCGATGGCCTTCCAGTGTCTAAGAGCTCACGTACGCAGATTTGGCCCATATTGTGCTTGGTTACCAACTGCAAAGAACTGGACCCGTTTCCTGTTGGAGTGTTTGCAGGTAATTCAAAGCCGTCAGATGTAAATGAATTTCTTGCCCAGTTTGTCGATGAGCTCTTGGAAGTAATACAAAATGGCATTGCCATCAACAGTTCCGAGTACTGTGTGCAGATTCACAGTTTTGTTTGCGACGCAAGAGCTTTCATCATGATGACAAAATCGCACACAGGCTACTCCAGTTGCCCACGCTGTACTGCAGAAGGCAACTACATAAGTGGCAGGGTCACTCTGCCTTCAGTGGCTTCTGCAATGAGAACGGATGCATCATTCAGGAGCCAATCAGATGATGACCATCATCGTGGTGCGTCAGTTTTGTTGACATTGCCAATTGATGCAGTCAGGGATATCCCTTTTGACTATTGTAACATTCCATCACTGACAGAGACAGAAGATTTTTATTCTTCTTCTTTCTCTTTCCCCCGTTCCCCCGCCAAAGCAGTTCTTCGTCGTCTTTGAGTCGCTACACTCTCCCTGGGTTTGTTTTCGTCCCTCCGCTGGATATAGGGAATCACATTGCTGATGGCAGCTATTTCCATGCCACCGTCTTCCGTTACGTAGCCGATGGTCTTAAGTATTCCGTCTTTTGTAGCCGTCTTGGTCACCTTAAATGGTCCCAACAGTTTTGTACTATGACTGTCATAGCCTTTCCGTATCAAAACTAAATCACCTAGAGTAATATTGGGGATCTTGTTATGACGCTTGTCAAACGCTCGTTTAAGCGACTGCATGTGTTTTCTTTGGCTCTCTGCAGTCTTCTTGGTCTCCTCAAGGTGTAGTTTTGTCTTGATTTCCAGCGTGTCGTCTGCAGGCAGATACGCCGGTTCACCGAAGGCCGCATACTGGGGACTGCATCCCAAAGCACTTGTATGGGATCTATTGTGATGCGACACTGCTGCTTGTAGGCAACATTTCCACCCTCCTGGGAATTCCGGGTACATGCTTATGTATTGTTTTATGTCCCGTATGACCCGTTCTGCGAGCCCGTTGGCTGACGGGTGGTATGGGGCTGTGAACTTCAGAGTGATGTTTTTTTCTCGTGCCCACTTAGCAAGTTCCTGGCTCCTAAATGCCGATCCATTGTCAGATACAATGCATTTCAGTCCCTTAAACATGTCCCTGTTCAGTAGTGCTATGACGGTTTGCGCATTCTCCCTTCCTGGCTTGGCCGCAACAATCCTTGAGCATTCGTCAATGCATACTAAGAAAGACTGAGTTCTCCTCACGCCTTCGCTTTTTTTCTTTAGCTCAGCGAAGTCAACATGGACGCTCTCAAACGGCACACTTGCGTGAGGTGGGAATATCATAGTGTCCGTTTTCTGCTTGTATTTAGCCTTCTTGAGTTGACAATTGTGACAGGAGCTGATGTAATCGGCGACATCCTTCTTCATTCCTGGCCATGTAAATCGACTTCTCAATTTGTAATAGGTTCGCCAAAACCCATCGTGTCCTCCTGAATGTGGGCTGTCATGATACATCTCAAGGACCTTTTGTACCAACGTAGGTGGAACCTGGAACTTTCCTCCTATGGGCATCAATTGCTCTGTACCTTCCCAGAGCTTGAGTAAGTTCACACTTTCCTTTTTCCCGCAGCCACTGATTACAGGAAGCCGAGAAAGTGCATCGGCATCTGACAATTCTTGCGCGCTTCTGTGTGCGACTTCAAAGTCAAACTGCTGGATTTCACTGATCCATCGGGCTATTCTCCCTTTTTTTTTGTGAAACATTCAGCAAATGGGCAAGTGCCCGATGATCAGTGAATAGTTTGAACTTTGTACCTTCGATGTAAGATCGAAAATATCTCATTGCTAGAACAACAGCCAATGCCTCCTTCTCTGTTGTGCTGTAGTTCTGCTCTGCCTTCGTAAACGTATACGAATAGTAGCCAATAACTTGCGCTCGTCTTTCATGTTTTCGCTGATACAGAACAGCACCTGCACCGAAGTTGGAAGCATCTGTCGTCAGTTCAAAGGGAAGAGTGAAATCGGGTAGCGTAAGGATCGGATCTGATGATATGGCTGATACTAAGTCATCGTAAGCCTTTTCACATTCATCAGTCCAAATAAAATCTTTGTTCTTGTGAAGCAAATTGTTCAATGGTTTCGCTCGGGCCGCAAAATTTTTTATGAAGTTTCTGAAGTGTCCAGCAAGTCCAATGAAAACTCTGAGCGCGTGTACACTATCTGGCTTCTTCATGTGCCTTACGCGCTCCACGGATTCTTCCTTAGTGCTTTTATTAAATCCATCCAGGACGCGTCCAAGAAATGTAATTTTTGTCTTGAAGAACTCACTCTTCCTAAAATTTACTTTCAGTTTAGCTTCGCTCAGTGCGATCAAAACAGCAGTCAGATGTTCAGCGTGAGACGTTTCATCTTTTGAATAGACTAATATATCGTCGACGTAGACGTTGCAAAATACTCCAAGAAAGGGTTTCAAGACGCCATTCGTCATCTTTTGAAACCAGGCAGCGCTGTTCTTCCACCCGAAAGGTAAGCGGTTGTACTCATATATGTCAAAGGGAGTGACAAAGGCCGTGTACATTTTATATTCCTCTTCGAGTGGTACCTGCCAGAATCCTTTGCAAAGATCTATTCTGGAGAAGACTTTGCAACCTCCCGTTTCCTCAATTATTCCATCAATTCTTGGCATAGGAAAAGGGAATAGGTCCGTTTGGTGATTCAAAATTCGGTAGTCTGTACATAGTCTCAAAGATTCATCTTCTTTAGGAGCCAGCGTAATTGGTGAGGCGAACGTAGACACCGATGGTCGTATTATGCCAGCATCTAACATCTTTTGGATCTCACTTTTCAACCAAACTTTCTTCTCGCGTGACATGTTGTAAGGCTTTCTCCTGACCGGTGTAACGTCTTTCAGCTTGAAAGGAACGGAAAATTTTGTTGTTGCTGGTGGATAGTTGCTTAAGCAGACAAGTTCGGGGAACTTGCGGCGGACGTCGTCTTCACATGTAATAAGGCGATCTGCGATACTCAATGAGGCGCACGTCTCTTTCGCCACAGTCACTTCATCATTCCAATAAAGGTTTAACTTTAGGGTCTTCATATCAGGTCGGGAAAGCAAAAATTTGTAGTCGCATCCTTTTACTACGAGGGCGTCAATGTCAGCATTCTGGCCTTGAAAAGAGACACTTGTTCTCACCCATTTATCGTAAATTTGTCTCGTCCCATCAAAACTTTGTACTTGTACCGACCTCCCTCGAATAATTTCTTTCCTCTTTACAAGTGCCTCATTTATGACAGACACAGATGCCCCACTATCTACGAGAGCATCAAGATCTTCACCATTTACCTTTAGTTTGATATACAGAAGGTTAAGGGCCGTTAGAAAAACAGTCTCCAATTTTGTCGTCAGGTGGGACTGTGCACCCACTTTTATTCGTTTTTGTTTCAGCTGCATCTGGATGCGAAGAAGCCATATGCTCTTGGTCGTTACTGGCATCGGAGATTACATTGACCACTCGGTTTCGACCATGCCAATTGTCAGGATCACGTGACCTCCAAGGCGCCCTGTCGGGATGGTAATCTGGCCGACGTGGGTTCTGGGAAGTCGAATCAATTGAGAGTTTCTTGAAAGAAACTAGAAGTTCCTCGACAGTTTTTGGCGATTGCACTTGTGCCTGCCTCTGGAGTTCCTTAGGAAGGCCGTGAATAATGAGCGGTACTATCGCCGACTCCGGAAGTTCTGGGTTGGCCATTTGAAGAAGCCGCCTTTTCTCATAAATATACTCTAGGGGCTTTCCTGATCGAAATTTGTAAAAAATTGCTCGGTCTCACCTTTCAACGGGGTTTTCGTCGAAAGCTGCCAGGAAACTGCTTTTCCATTCATCCCACGTGTCGGTCTCGTGTCCAGCGTAGTGAAGCTCGTACCACTTTCCAGCCACTCCGGTAAGGAATGGACGCATGTTCCTGATGCGCTCACTGGATTCTTGCCACGAGTTGTCCTCACACGCGTGTTCGTAGAACTTGATCCAGGTGTCCGGCCTTGTGCTTTCACCATCAAATGGATCAGGCTTTGCTATCTCCTTGTTGGATCTTTGTTGTGCCTGGATGACGGCAAGAAGACTATCCATGAACTGCTGCTGTCGCTCTGCGTGCTGCTGCTGACGGTGGAGCATTTCCATGAGGCATGAGCCAACGGAATAATCTTCTTTGCTTGGCGCAACGCTTGACGATGCTTTCAAAAGCGGCCTCATGATGTATTCTTGAAACTCGGAGTACTTCAGTTTCATCTTCACTGATGGTTGGTTGTCGATCTCCTCCGGCGTCTTCCCGGCTTTCTGAGCGACGAACTCACGTAGTTCGGAAGTCGTGACACTTTCAGGCAAATTATACGTTTCTTCATCCACGTCGCACGTCGAAAAATATGGCCTTTCACTTGAACTTCGGGATAAAGTCAAAGTTATCCAGATAGTTGCGTTCTTAATCCTGTCGACTGCGCCAATGTAACATTCCAACACTGACAGAGACAGAAGATTTTTATTCTTCTTCTTTCTCTTTCCCCAGTTCCCCCGCCAAAGCAGTTCTTCGTCGTCTTTGAGTCGCTACAACTATATGAATCTTGTTTGTCTGGGTGTTGTCCGGAAATTAATACATCTGTGGCTGTCCGGGCCATTCTCAGCTCGCATCGGGCCCACTTCCCGAAATGAATTGTCGGAAAAGCTTGTAGAAGCCAGCAAGTATGTACCGGCAGAATTTGTGCGCAAAGGCAGGGCAATAGCCGAGTTCGACAGGTGGAAGGCCACTGAGCTCCGCCTTTTTTACAGCGAAAGCTGTTATGAGATCATTTCACCGGCCGTTTTACAGCGAAAGCTGTTATGAGATCATTTCACCGGCCGTTTTTGGCGCCGTAGTTGTCCGCCGCCGCCGCCGCCGCCGGTGTCCGTAACCAGTATCGCTCGAAATAAGAAAAAAAACGAAATAAGAAAAAAATTCCAGGATGGAACGAGATTCGAACCTGGGCCCTCTGCGTGGGAGCCCAGTATTCAACCTCTGAGCCATTCCGGTGCTTGGAACTGCTATGCAAAAAGGTCCTATACAGACTTCATGTCGGGAAGGAACCACATTAGCATATGCAATATAGCGTGGTAGAGAGTAAAATAAGCACAAAGCGTCGCGCAACGCGTCGCACAACGCGAATTCTGTAACCAGGCGTCACACAATGCTAATTGCGCAATGAGTAGGTTGTTGAATGCTTCCAACCCATTACAAAGGACTCTGCCATAATCCTTCATCGTCGTCAGGCACAGCATCAACAAAGTACGCATAATGCCTTACATGCGTTTAGCAGGTACCACGGCTCTTCGTAGAATGACGAAAAATCGCCCAGTGCCTGCTGCCCTACTTCTCAAACATTACAATGATTTATAGCGTAGTGGGTTCCTCGAAAGTGCACTTGTAGTGGATGCCAAGGAAGCCCATAAGCGCATGAACCATTTCCTCGGGGTCTCAGATAAATTACAGTGATTTAGAGCGTAGTGGGTTTCTCGCAAGTGCACTTGTATTGGTTGCCAATGAAGCCCATAAGCGGATGTTCCATTTCCTCGGGGTCTCAGTAAAATTACAATGATTTAGAGCGTAGTGGGTTCCTCGCAAGTGCACTTGTATTGGTTGCCAATGAAGCCCATCAGGGCATGATCCATTTCCTCGGGGTCTCAGTAAAATTACAATGATTTAGAGCGTAGTGGGTTCTTCGCAAGTGCATTTGTATTGGTTGCCAATAAATCCCATAAGCGCATGATCCATTTACTTGGGGTCTCAGTAAAGTTATTCACCCCACCCCGTCTCTCTCCCACGGCAGCGTATGTTATACAGCATGACGGGAGAGGGCAATAGCAACCGGGCGTCACCCAATGCAAATTACTTAACTGGTGGGCCGTTTAAAGCTTCCAACCCATTACAAAGGGCTAAGGCATAATTCTTCATCATCATCAGTCGTCGCGTCAACAAGGTGCACATAATGCCTTACAGACGTGCGGCTGGTGCCTCGCTTCTCCGCAGAATGACGAATAATGGCTTAGTAGGTGCGTCCCAACTTCACAAAAATTGTGATTTATGGCGTAGTGGGTATCTTTCTAGTGTACTTGTATTGTAGCCCCAAGAGAGCTGACAACGGGCTCTAGAAACGCCGCTCTTCCAGCTTTCGCTGTGACTGTGCTGCGGTTTCAGCGCAGGCCTGGCGTTTTTTGGTGCCGTAGTTGTCCGCCGCCGCAGCCGCCGCCGCCGGTGTCCGTAACCAGTATCGCTCGAAATAAGAAAAAAAACGAAATAAGAAAAAAATTCCAGGATGGAAGGAGGTTCGAACCTGGGCCCCCTGCGTGGGAGCCCAGTATTCAACCTCTGAGCCATGCCGGTGCTTGAAACTGCTTTGCAAAAAGGTCCTATACAGGCTTCACGTCGGGAAGGAACCACATTAGCATATGCAATATAGCGTGGTAGAACAGTAAAATAAACACCAAGCGTCGCACAACGCGAATTCTGTAACCAGGCGTCACACAACGCGAATTGCGCAACGAGTAGGTTGTTGAATGCTTCCAACCCATTACGAAGGGCTCTGCCATAATTCTTCATCGTCATCAGGCACAGCATCAACAAACTGCGCATAATGCCTTACATGCGTTTAGCAGGTACCAACGCTCTCCGTAGAATGACGAAAAATGGCACAGTGCCTGCTGCCCTACTTCTCAAAAATTACACTGATTTATAGCGTAGTGGGTTCCTCGCAAGTGCACTTGTATTGGTTGCCAAGGAAGCCCATAAGCGCCTGATCCACTTCCTTGGGGTCTCAGTAAAATTACAATGATTTATAGCGTAGTGGGTTCCTTGCAAGTGCACTTGTATTGGTTGCCAAGGAAGCCCAAGCGCATGATCCATTTCCTCGGGGTCTCAGTGAAGTTCTTCGTCCCCCCCCCCGTCTCTCTCCCACGTCAACGTATGTTATACAGCATGACGGGAGAGGGAAATAGCGACCGGGCGTCACCCAATGCAAATTACATAACTGATGGGCCGTTTAAAGATTCCAACCCATTACAAAGGGCTGAGCCATAATTCTTCGTCGTCATCAGTCGTCGCGTCAACAAAGTGCACATAATGCCTTACAGACGTGTAGCTGGCGCCTCGTTTCTCCGCCGAATGACGAATAATTTCTTAGTAGGTGCTTCCCAACTTCACAAAAATTGTGATTTATGGCGTAGTGGGTACCTTTCTAGTGTACTTGTATTGTAGCCCCAAGAGAGCTTAACGGGCTCTAGAAACGCCGCTCTTCCAGCTTTCGCTGTGACTGTACTGCGGTTTCAGCGCAGGCCTGGCGTTTTTTGTTATACACAGGACCTGTTGTTCTTCGCGACATTTTGCCAAGTGAACTTTACTTGCACTTCGTAACCTTCCACTGTGCCATCTCAGTGCTCCTCAACAAGGATCTCTGCGTGCAAAAAGCATCCTATGCACAGCTCCTGCTTGAATGTTTTGTGAGTCGTTTTGCTGTACATTATGCTGAAATTATGGCCAGGAACACCTCTCATTCAATGTGCACTGTCTCCTCCACCTTGCAGATGACGTCCGCCGTTTCGGTTGCCTGGAAAATTTTAGGGCATTTCCGTTTGAAAACTGTCTCCAGCAGATTAATAAAGAGCTTCGCAAGCCAGGAGCTTTGCTGCAACAGCTCTACTGCAGAATGGCTGAAAAAGCACATGTGCAGGCACAGTCTCAGGGGGGCAGTGTTAATAATGAGTGCACTTTTGGAGGAGCACACAACAGAAGTTTGCTGCCTCCAGGGTGCAGGCCACCTGAGTATTCACATGTCAAATCTAGCACTTTCTACCTGACTTGCAAAAGCCCTAACAACTGTTTTATCTTTAATGAACACCTCATTCTTGCCTCAAACTTTGCCTTTGATGAGGACACGTCTTCCCCAGTCGTGATAGGGCGTGAATTTCTCATGAAGGAGAATCTTTTTTGGAACCGCTCGAATCATCAAG
Organism: Rhipicephalus sanguineus; assembly: GCF_013339695.2. Taxonomy (NCBI): domain Eukaryota; kingdom Metazoa; phylum Arthropoda; class Arachnida; order Ixodida; family Ixodidae; genus Rhipicephalus; species Rhipicephalus sanguineus. The sequence continues at coordinate 4,532,736 of NC_051182.1, read as the reverse complement.
ACTTGGTGTTGTCGTTCTGTCGCAGCTGTCCAACACAAGATTCTGGCCACTTCAAAATGCTAAAAAGGCTGTTGTGCTCTCTTTTGGACACAGTCAGTTGTTATTCCTTTGTTGCACGTGTAATGTTTGCAGACTCCTGTTCGCATGCTGGGCTTGTTTAGTGTCTGCCAAGAACACAGTTTTGGATTGAGATAGCTACTATAGTGGCATGTTTAGTTTGAATGTTTTACAGCGAAAGCTGTTATGAGATCACAACTGCCACTTTTGGTGGTGAAGTTGACCGCTGGAGCCGCTAGTGTCTATAACTGCCTTTTTGCACAGTGAGAAAAAAAATATCCAGGATCAAGCAGGATTTGAAGCCAGGCCTTCTGCGTGGCAATCGAGTATTCTACCACAGAGTCATGTTGCCTGAAGCTTCTTCACAAAAAGACCCTACACATACGTCATGTTGGGCAAGCTATCGTGCGAAGAGATGTAACAGCGTGGTAGAAGAGTAAAATAAGAACCAGGCGTCACACAATGTGAAATGCATAATAATTAGGTGGTTTAAAGCTTCCCACTCACAACAAAGGGCTCAGCCATAATTCCTTATCATTCGACACAGCCTCAGCAAAGTGCACATAATACCTTACAGATGTTTAGCGGATACCTCAATTCTCCACAGAACAATAAATAATGGCCTATAGTGTGTACTTCCCTACTTTACAAAATAATTATGATTTATGGCATAGTGTACTGTGCTTGCTACTGTACTTGCAGTAGTCACCCTAAGAGAGTTTACGGTGTGCTCTAGAAAGGCCATCCCTCCAGCTTTCGCTGTGACTGTGCTACATGTTCCATGCAGGTCTGGCACTATTTGATAATGCAGCTGCTGCTGTTTTCTGTTAAACTATATTATATACTGTGCCACATTTTTTTACTTGCTGTGACAAGTGTACCTATTGCAAAATTGTAATATGTTGCAATAAAGGTACATATTTGAAAATGTACACTGGCCAATCTGCAGGGTGCCTTGGCATCGCAAATGTACATACTTATATGCATCGTGTTGCTGGGCAAGTCGGTGCATCTAAAACGCAGTGAGCACAATGCAAGGACATGCATTTGCAAAAGTTCTCTTATATTCACATTCTTTGATTTTGTTTGTTGACCGTTTCACTCATGTTCTGAACTCTTGTTCAATATTTCATATACGTCTTTCGGGTGTTCAGTCACTTGATCCTGTACGTGTTATTGCTCCTGTGTCCTACCTCAGTGTATTATTGCAAATGCTGTCGGACTTGTTTTTCATGTTCGCGTCTTGAGTTCACATTCGGCCGCATGTGTTGTTATCGTCGGTCATATGTGCTTTTGTTCTGATGTTTTTTTATTCGTTTGTCGACTGAAACGATGCAATGTGTAATATTGTATTGTGATGTACGCACTCCTGCCATGGCTCTCAAAAGCCAGCCGGCAGTATGTAATAAAAAAATATAGAAACGAGTGCAACCCTATCAATGCTTTGTTATGGCTTCACTTCCTTTGCGTAGAATTCATTTTATATGCGCATGTGCATATGTTCATTGCTGCTTCCTGTCTTGATAAAGCATATGCTACGACTCGGATGACATGTACTTCTGTTCCAAAATGAGTACATGTGAAAAATGTGATTGAAATCACAAAAGTCTTTTTTTAAGACTCACAAGGTCCCCTGTGCAAATAATTGCCTAAGACGACTTGAAGGCGAAAGCCATCTTCTTCTCAGTCGATGTAGTGATCCTGCCCTGCCATCATCCGAAAGCTTTGCACACCTAGTGTTGTTTTGCACTGCCTCCGTGATATGCCACTTTTGACCAAGCTACGATGTCACGTGACGTCATCACATGATTTTTTGCATCGCTAGTCCCCAACGTCATGGGACGCTGACAGTCAAATTTCGCGTTTGATGAAACGTTTAAGGCTTTCACCTTAATATTAATTTTTAGGAATGAACACACAGTCCTATTGTTCATTACAGCTGCTAAGGCATGCACAGCTTGCATGCAATCCCATAATGTTGCAATGGCTAAAGTGCAGCTGAATGCAAAAGTATGCACGTGTATGCATTGTAAAGGAGTTGGTGCGCACATTATTTTCACAAAAAGGCAGCCTATTTTAAAAAAGCATCACATTGTTGTATGCACATATACAGAAAAGACTACACATTATTGTCATCTTTGTCCATAAAATATCTCGGGCTTCTCAGTTCATGCTGAGCTCTCTTATGCATATGTTAGTCAAACAATCCTCAAAAATATTTTATGAATATCCACTTTTTGATATTTGAATATGGATGTTCACTCAATATCCACTGAATACCTACAAATAACATTGGATATTCAGACCATTTGTGGACATCCTCTAAATATTGATGGTTTGCTGGGAGGACACCTGTTTGCCACGCTAACGGCCCGGGTTCGATCCTCAATGGGACGGAAGATTTTATTGTTTATTTTATTTGCTTCTTTCTCGATTTTTCGCTCACGGACTACAGCGGCGGCGGCAAAGTGACTACAGCGGCCGCGCTGTAGTCACTTTGTACTTACAGTCACTCTAACGGGAAAAGTACCGCGTTTGTTTTCTCTTCGCCGGCGGCTTCGCCACATAAATGGTCCAGCTCGCTCACCTTGTTAGTGTCTCCCGGCCGCCGACGCGGCGGTTTCGCTGGCTTGATATGCCCCAAAATCGTTATTGCGTGCCGTTACTGTATGACGAACGTAAACAACAGGTGGTAACATGAAAATAATGGCACGCAAGTCATGCAAGGCATGATTTACATGCCATGCTCATGATCCTCTCGCGGCCGGTTCGCTGGCTTGATATGCACCAAAATCGGTATTGCGTGACGTGACTCTATGACGAACATAAATAACAGGTGGTAACATGAAAATAATGGCACGCATCCCATGTACGGCATGATTTACATGCCACGCTCATGGTGCGCTCGCGGCCGGTTCGCTGGCTTGATATGCACCAAAATCGGTATTCCGTGCCGTGACTATATGACGAACATAAATAACAGGCGGCAACATAAAAATAATGGCACGCATGACATGTAAGGCATGATTTACATGCCATGCTCATA
>NC_051182.1:4474766-4529533 GCF_013339695.2 Rhipicephalus sanguineus | reverse complement strand
TCCGAGACCATGTCATCTAAAGCATGTTTACATCGCAGCTTGTCATGATTTGCACGTTATAACCAGTACTTATGTTCGTCATACAGTCCTATCATGCCATACCAATTTGGTGTGTATCAAGCTACCGAAGCGGCCGCGAGCGCACCATGAGCATGGCATGTAAATCATGCCGTACATGGCATGCAGTCATTATTTTCGTGTTATCACCCGTAATTGATGTTGGTCATACAGCCCTGTCGTGCCATACCAATTTGGATGTGTATCAAGCTACCAAAGCGGCCGCGAGCGCACGATGAGCGTGGCATGTAAATTATGCCGTACATGGCATGCATGCCATTATTTTCGTGTTATGACCTGTAATTCATGTTAGTCATACAGTCATGTTATGTCAACAAATTTGGTGTACATCCCATTAACGAAACGGCCATGGGAGCACAAAGTCGTGGGCAGCTAGCTAGCTAGCTAGCTAGCTAGGTAGGTAGGTAGGTAGGTAGGTAGGTAGGTAGGTAGGTAGGTAGGTAGGTAGCTAGGTAGCTAGGTAGCTAGGTAGGTAGGTAGGTAGGTAGGTAGGTAGGTAGGTAGGTAGGTAGGTAGGTTTGCGCAGGGTTTCTCATTAGGGGGGGCGGCGAAGGTTCATCGCAGCGCCCCCCACCCTAAAAAGTCCATGTGTGGGGCAGATTTTGCGCCCCCCCCCCTCTTTTGTGACTAGAAGGGTCAATGTACGGGGCAGATTTTGCGCCCCCCCCTCTTAGATGATTAGAGGGGGCGGTCGCCCTCCTGCCCCCCTCTGCGCACGCCTATGGCTACCCTCCTACCAGGAAGCCGAGCCAAAGGCGCGCATTCACGTCCGAGGCACGCACTTCATGAATCCGGGCTTATCTATAGCATATATATATATATATATATATATATATATATATATATATGCTATAGATTAAGCGTTAAGAGAGGTGTTTGCAATGATCACAGTGCAGTGAAGCCAACTGTCTCTAGAACTGAACAAATGCTTATGAGTGCTATACAAATAGATATATTATTCCGAATGTATTCCGGGCATTTATTCAACGTGTCAATCCATTCCCGCATTAAAACAAATTATTTTGGGAGCGATTTTTCGAAAATAACTCGGGATTTGACGGCTTAAACATTGAGAGCTCAAAGTGAGTAACATTAGTTGACTCACTGGATTCAGAACCACAGGCACGTCAATGCTACATTTTATTTTCACTACCACTTGCCTAATAAAGTAAGCAAAATACATGCGTCTTTGCAATTGCAGCAGACTTGTCATGCACAATAAAAGAATGAAAACTGAGTGGCAAAGTAAACAGACCAAGGTGAACCATTACATGATTCACGAGCAGGTAGCTTCACACTCAGGTGCCTCATGAAACAGTATGCTGTGCCAAGACGCTCTGTCGAACAGGGTGGTGACCCATGGTTTCAAGAGGCGTTGCCCATGGTGTTCAGTGTATACCTGTTTTCTTCTGTTTTGCTGACACCCCGTCAACGAAACATTCGCGATTAAATCATTATTCGGAAAATTGCAAAGTGTAATCTCCCCGCACAAAGCACTACTGCCAAAAAATTCAACTCCAACATTTGTCAAATGGGTGCCGCAGTGCCTCCGTCGGACTGCCGAGGGGGGGGCCGGGCCCCTCCTCGACAAATGGAGAGGGGGCCGGGCCCCCCCGGGCCCCCCTGACTTTAAGCCCTGAGTATGCACAAGCAACTAGCCCACTCAGCCACTTTATTAACCAATATGCAGATAGCTCAGGCGAGCGCACAGCGAACATTCTGCGCCGAAGATCGCATGCCAGTGCGATCGATAGGTTGAGCATGCAGCCGATTCCGTGCAGCACGTGTGTGATTCGATCCGGAGGCGCCGTTATCTGCTTTTGAACATAGAGTCCTTTCTTTTAAGGCGTCTAAGCGCAATTACTTCTTCATAGTTTTGCTCCGCATTGTCTGGCTTTGCGCTTCGCATCATTCGTTTTCTCAAAGAGAGCCATCGCGTCTTACGAGTAAGAACAACCTCACGTGCATTGTAGCTTCCAGAATTTAGACGAGGCGACCAACTGTAAACATGGTAGCGTTCTCTAAAGGCGTAGCGACATAAATGGAGAAATAGAAACACGGTAATCGTTTCTAACACTGCCGTAAACAACGTGCGATTGCTTACCTTCTGTGTCGAACAGCGGCAATCCACCGCCGCCGTCGCTCTTGCTCGTGAAGCAGCACCGGGAACTTGTAAAAGTGTGTTCTTGGCGAGTTTTTGTACGTGTTCGAGCAGCGAACTACGCAGCAGTTGTTTCTGGACATCGCTGAAAGGAGTTCTCGCACCTTTCTGCACAGGACGCCCTGCTGCAGATTTCACACGCCATCCTCAATAGCATGGTACACCATACAAGAGCAATCCTGGCGGTAGACCTCACCAAAGCGTTTGACAGGGTTACGCACAGTGCGATCCTTCAAGGAATCCAAGAGCTGCAATTAGGGCCTAAAACCTATTTGCCGCGAGATCGACCTATAAGTGGCAGCAGCGTCGCCGCGTTAGTGTGTAGAGGCGGTCGGAGGCGCGTATACAAATGCACACAGCGGCGCTTCGTTGTGAGCAGTTTCAGCCGATTGTCGGCGAATAAAATGCGTTGATTGCTGCTTACTGGTAATATATACACTCCTCATTGTTGAATCGATGCACGAAGATCATCCAACGTTCCTATTACTAGTGAGAGGAGCGCAATCTGCCGATAAAAGGGATGCTCGCCTTGGATGACAGTCTGCGCTTACGCACTATATGACGTTTTTGTTGTTTTCTGTGTACGGGTTTAGCTTATGTTCTGCGTACTACGCGCTGCTGTACTATGACTGAACTACTTAAGTGCTTATTTCTTGTTCATTTGTACACTAGCCCATATTCCTGTACAATGACTTCAATAGCACTGTAAATGCGAATATGTACGCATGCGCAGGTAAGAGTTGAGCACAGAGCTTTAATCGATTGATTACGTGCACGACAGTGGTGCAAGAAAGGTCCGGTTATTTTATAGAATAAGTGTCTCTTTCTTTCTTTCTTTTTTTTTCAAAGTAATAATGTCCGCTTCCTTCAATTTATAACAACTCCACACAAACGCTCAAGATATTGGAAAAAAAATGAGGTTTTGTGTGAAATTATACGACATAAATTTAAGGCACGCGGTCGAGCTAAGCACACGGGTATTTCTGTATAAATTTCGCTCCAAGTTAAAATTGGGCACGGCAACTCACAGAAAGCTACACAGAGCCCAGGCCATGACGCTTAGACTCCTGCAGACTGATTCATATCCAAATCTGGCCTTATTTCACAAAATTTACCCGGATACTTACACTAGCAGCTCGTGTCCCCTTGTGGGGAAATAGCTAACTTAGAGCATATGCTCTGGCGATGCCCCTCGTTACTGGGCAGTGAACAAGCCGACCCAGCCAAGTGGAGCTCCGCCATCAGAAGCCCCAACAAGGGGGATCAACTTTGGGCCGTCCAGAGAGCCCACGATGCGGCGGTCAGGCTAAGCCTGCCCGTCCCAACGTGGGAGAAGCCCAGTGCGCGCTAGTCGCGTCTCTCAGGACTATATTTAATAAAGTTCCACCATCCATCTAACTCCGTTTTATCACTGCTGTGTCATTACATTGTCTCTTTTTTTTTTTAAGGACAGTTTGAGTGCCGAAGTCTCAGACTTCACTCGAGAGAAATATTTCGCTGTAGCGGGACCACGACCGTAAAATAAAAGGACATCTTAAGCGCAGCTAAAGCTCATCATGAACTACAGTGCCGCAGTTATACACCTAACAACAACGCGAAAGTGCATGAGCCTCGTTTTTGTTTACCACCGAGTCGCTAAAACGCTGCATTCACACACAATTTAATGCTCCTCATGTTTGGGACTGTGCCAAGCGCACTTTACGATGTGCTTGAGCCAGAAAGTGGCATCAACACCTAAATGATTCCGGCAAACGAAGGGTATGACACCAATACACAGCCCTCTCGAAATCCGCACTCATTGATCTTATTACAACGCGCATGCGCCGAGCAAGCCCATTTGCTTCTGTACACCATGTTAGGTGTACGTACGAGCACTTAAAATCACGCTAACATAACAGAATAAACCGCCCTTTGAGAACGTGCAGGACGTACGCGCACATGCAAACCCGGCAGACGACGCAGGGAGCAATTCACACTAGGCGCGCTTCAGCCAGTAGCCGCCAGGCGACGACTCCGCTCGATCTCGCGGCCAATAACTATCTCCGGGCCTTCCAAAATGGGCGCACTGCGTACCTGCATGTAGATGACGTAAGAACGCCCCCCTTCCCCCTTGGTAACATTGGCACCCCTCAGGGGGCGGTTTTATCCCCACTCCTTTTTTATATCACTCTGATCCCCCTGGCGAAAATTCTCAGCCGCATTCCACACTTGGGGCATACACTCTACGCCGACGATAGCAGTTTGGACGACGTATGGCTCAGATGGTGACATCGAATCTACCCTTCAGGACGCAGCCACAGCTATTCGCCGCGAGATCGGGCTATAGGTGGCAGCACCGTCGCCGCGTTTGTGTGGATAGGCGGTCGGCGGCGCGTATACAGATTTACGCAGCGGCGCTTCGCCGTAGGCGGTTTGAGTCGATTGTTGGCGAATAAAGCGCGTGGACTGCTGCCTAATGGTGATGTATACGCCTTCCATTGCCACATGAATGCACAAAACCGGCCTAACGTTCCTATTACGTGTGAGAGAAGCGCAATCTGCCAATCAATGGTGTAATGCCCTTCGGTCACATTCGTGTTTTGCACTGTAATAGTATGGAGAGCTGGGCGAGTTGGTTTGAGGACATTATTGGAAACATTTCGGCGCGCACAAAATAGACGAAAACGAAAGGCGACAAGACAAACGGGCGCGAACTCACAACTCAGTTTATTGAAGGAAGTACACGAAATATATAACCGGGGTTAGCTCAAGAGCGCATGTGCATAAAAAGAATCAAACAAAGAAACAAGCAAAACATAAGGAAACAAAAAAAAACACATCATGACAGTCAGTAGTGGTATCAACAACGTGCTGTTTCCACTGTGCTGGATGTTTTTTCTTGCTTTATTTGCACGTGTTTCATTTGTGTTTTGCCTATACCACAATATAAATAGTGTTGCGCGACTGAGTCAATTAAGTATTTATTTGTTGCTCTAGCGGCTACAAAATAAGAGAGCCTGTATCTCTGCGTAATTAGATGAAGTAGAACTTTGTGCACTCTGCTTTTCTGTTCGCATGAATACGCGTACTGCTATAGAAATTAGTGGCTTCGGATCTCTTTTACCGCTAACCGGCATCTGCAGACGCTAGTTCATGCTTTGCGGTATCACGAGGATTTCCAAATCGCGAACACTTCACGAGATGGTGTCGCTAAAATTCTGCATTCGCACCTCGACATTTAGTACTTTTTGTTTCGTTTAGGACAACGCCAAATGCACTATGTGATGTGCTTGAACGACAAAGTGGTACCCACATTAAATGATTTTGGCGAATGGACGGTACGATGGTTAGACATAGCGGCATACCGACACCTGCATGCACTCACTTGTTAGAGCTAGTGCATACAAGTCTCCTAAGGCGAAATGCTTATGTATATCGTGTAGGCATACGTACAAGCATTTGATACTGCGCTAGCACAACGGAATAAGCTGTAATCTGAGGACATACATGACGTACGCCCGCATACGAACACGGTGTGGCTAGTGTGGCTAGCAGACGACGCAAGGAGTCATCCACATCACGGGGTTTCACCCGCTCGCCGCTAGGTGCCGACTCTGCTCGATCTCGCGGCCAATAGCTACACACGCGGCAAGCATCGGCCTTGAAGGCACCCCTACAAAGTCGGCACTCCTCATACTCCGACCGCGCCATGTCCCTACGGCCCCAATCACAATTTATTTGCATAACACACGAAATACCGCTAACCCCTACCCTTCGAATCCTTGGCCTGCGCTTGCAGGACACGGGAAAAAAAAAAAAAACATTACTCTGAAGTCACTAAGTCAGTCTACTTACTCCGTCATCCAGCTTCTTAGAAAGGTGTCAAATTCACGCGCAGGTCTAGATGAAGCAGATAACCTCAAGGTGCTACATGCCTTTGTGCTTAGTCGGATTCTATATGCCTCTCCTTACATGAACCTATCCTGCACAGGTAAAGATAAAATTAACGCTCTAATCCTCATGGCTACCAAAGCAGCGCTTAATCTCCCCAAAAAATACTAGCACGGATAGGCTCCTAAAACTCGGAACGCGCGGTGATGAAACAGCGCTAAGAGACGAGGACGGAAGGGCACACACACGAGCACTTTCAAACCAACTAGCCCACCGACAAGCACAGTCGGAACGCACAACACAATACAAGAACTGAGAGATGCACATATACAATCGCAGTGCCTTCGCCTGGCTGGGTCCGAAACAGGGCGGCATATACTGGATTCGCTTGGAATCTGTATACCAGCACATACTTCATAATTAGTCTCAATGAGATTCGAAGAGAGGCTAAGGAATATGAAGGAGAGTAGACGGGCAGAGAAGGTGTTCCGTTATTTGCATAGGAAGAGCGTGGACACTTTTTTTTTCCTGTAGTAAGTTAGTTTCCATTGAAATACAGACATTAGGCGAACATTAAAAAAAGAAGGTAAAGAGGAACAATATCTTTTTTCCCCTTTGTTTTTGTCGAGCCTGGTGGCACACTTGTCAGCGCCCCGTTATAAAGGGGACGCTCACAGCATCCATCCATCCATCCATCGGTGACGCAAAGGCGGGGATTCGGCTTTTGTCGTCTGCTAGGCTCTGGCTAGAACAGCAGCATTTTCGTTATAGTTCGCTCGCGTCGCACGGCGTTCCTCGACTAGTAGCTGTGTATTCTTCTAATAATAGTTCTTTAGATGGCTGCTAGCATTGCAGGAGTTTAAGAAACGTTAACATTTAACATATTGCTACGTACCAGCGGCATCGCGGCCAAGGAGACGAAGAGGAGGACGAAACAGACAGACTGGCGACGGTGGGGTGAGGGAGAGCGGGAGTAGTGGGGATCGTGGGGGGCAAAGTGGTCCTGATGGGAAGAGTAGGCCTGAGGGGCAAAGTGGGCCGGAGGGGCGAAGAGGGCTGGAGGGGCGAAGTGGGCAGGAGGGGCAGAGTGGTCTGGGCTGGTTGCAGAACGAGGAGCGGGACGATTATTGAAGGAAGGCGGGAAATTTTGTGCAGGAGGACCCCAGCGACTTCGGCAATGACGAGATATGTGTCCTATTCGGTGACAGTAGAAGCATATGGGCTTGTCATCAGGTGTTCTCCATTCGGACGGATTACGGAACGCTGGTGGCGAGCCAGACGGGCGGTCGCCAAGTTCAGGCCATACCTATACGGGCGCCCGTTTTCGGTCGTCACCAACCACCACGCGCTCTGCTGGCTGAACTCTCTTAAAGACCCCTCAGGGCGTCTTGGTCGCTGGGCTTTGCGCCTCCAAGAGTTCTCCTACTCAGTCGTGTACAAATCTGGCCGCATGCACCAGGATGCCGACTGCTTCTCCCGGTACCCTGTCGACGATCCTGATGACACTGACGCCAACACGATCTGCTCCATATTCTCAGTGTCTTTCTTGGTTCACATTGGGGAAGAACAGAAACGGGATCCCGTGCTCCTTGACCTCATCACCCGCACGAAATCTTTCCCAAACGACGCCTCTGTTCGCCACTTTGTGCTTCAAGAGGGCGTCCTCTACCATCGAAATTTCCGACCTGACGGACCTGATCTTCAAATTGTCGTGCCTAAGCATTTACGACGCAGTGTCCTCGCTGAACTTCACGATGCGCCGACAGCTGGACACCTCGGCGTCTCTCGCACATACGAGCGCGTACGCAGCCGTTTCTTTTGGCCAGGCCTTGCTCGCTCAGTACGCCGCTATGTCGCCACGTGCGAGTTATGTCAACGCCGCAAAACACCGTCGCTGCTACCCGCTGGCCATCTTCAACCACTGGACATACCCACGGAACCCTTTTACCGCGTTGGCTTAGACCTTCTTGGACCTTTTCCCGTCTCAACCATAGGAAACAAATGGGTCGCAGTGGCTACAGATTACGCTACACGCTATGCGATCACGCGAGCTCTACCGACAAGTTGTGCAACCGACGTTGCTGACTTTCTGCTACGGGACGTTATCTTGGTTCACGGTGCCCCAAGACAACTGATCACAGACCGTGGCCGTCAATTCCTGTCTCAAGTTATCGCCGACATCTTACGTTCCTGTTCTACGCAGCACAAACTGACCACTGCATACCACCCTCAATCCAATGGGCTAACGGAACGGTTTAATCGCACGCTTACGGACATGCTCGCTATGTATGTGTCGCCGGACCACCGAGACTGGGATGTTGCCCTACCCTACGCAACTTTTGCGTACAATTCATCGCGTCACGACACGGCAGGCTTTTCCCCTTTTTATCTACTGTACGGAAGAGAGCCGACTTTACCGCTGGACACGATCATTCCTACCTCCACCTCGTCCACCAGCGAGTATGCCCGAGACGCAATCGCGCGAGCCGACGAAGCCCGACAGCTCGCCCGCGCTCGGCTGACGGCGTCGCAAACCAAACAACGACGCCGGTACGATGCTACTCATCGAGACGCACATTTCGTTCCCGGTGCCCTTGTGCTGCTCTGGTCCCCTCATCGTCGGGTGGGCCTATCTGAAAAACTTTTGTCTCGTTACACGGGACCTTACCGTGTACTGCGTCAGGTAACACCTGTTACCTATGAGATTGGCCCCATCTGTCCATCGCCATCTGTTCGGTCCAGCGATATTGTTCACGTTTCACGGCTCAAGCCCTACAACACCGCTTCCGAAAACGACCTTTAAAGCCCCGGGACGGTGCTTCGGCCGCCGGGGGTAATGCTACGTACCAGCGGCATCGTGGCCAAGGAGACGAAGAGGTGGACGAAACAGACAGACTGGCGCGTGCTGTTCGCGTCGGTTGTGCTGCTCGCCTAAGCTGAAAACAATACAGGGATACGTATCCCTCTGAGCTGGTGTCTTTTTCCGCAACATATTTGGTGGAGGTGCGGGGTACCCACAGCTTCTATATACCCACAGCTATCGCGATCAGGATCACGCCCCCGAGTTCGTAGCCTCACTGACTGGGCTGGATGGCGCTGAAATAGCTTACCTGAAAGCGCGAATGTCCCGCCAAGCGAGTTAAATAGAGTACGCTGCATTCGAAACGAAGCGCGATCAATTTTACGGCTTAATCGGAAAAGTTAGTGTACTGCAAACAGACTTGAGTTGTACCAGAGTCCTCTGGTTGAAGGAAAGTTCACACTGCACTCCCAATTGTAGTCATGTGGATCTGTATACACAAAACGTTTGCCGACAAAATAAAATTGATATCTTTATCGACCAGCGGGTTATTGAGGACAACTAGCGTAGATTTGGCGAGCTGGATGCCCAATACAACTTGTTACACGTGCTATCGGCTCCTAATGAAACGTTATCAGTGGTCCACGTGGTACAGTTCGCACCCTTATGATTAGAGATAGATCGCTCAGGCCGTTTGCCGCTCCTGAGCCTCATTCATGCTTTCTATAGTGCAGTGCTGCCTAATCGGGTGTGCGGGCCTGTAAGTGGTGATGACAGGACGGCGCCTACTGTACAGTTCCTAATGTTTGGTGAACGCGCTCCGCTGTTCGTATTTCATTTGGCACCAATGCTACAGCATGGCAAACAGTAGGAAAAATCGGCGAATGTGTCCAGGAAGAGGAGAAAGAGCGCTTTTTCTCACCATTCTTTTGTCCCCTTAATTTGGCTGGTTATTGCTATTCTTTACCGCGCTGTAACATGGCTGAATATTTTAAGGTGAAAGCCTTAATTCCTCATCAAACGCGAAAATTGACCGTCGACGTCCCGCGTAGGCAGCGTCAAGACGTGTGATGCAAAATATCATCACAAAATGACGTCATCTTACGACGTGGTGATTTGACGTCATTACGTCGTCGTCACAAATTTTGGCGTCGATACCGGCCAAAATTTGTGACGTCATAAAGTCACGTTCACGTGATGACGTCATTACATGACATCGTCGCTTTGGATTGCCTCTGTGATCGGTGGGCGGAGACAATGCAAAATCAGATGCTGTGTATCAGATTTCCTTATCAGAGCTTGCAATGCCTCCGATACTGGAGGCAGTGCAGAACCACGTTATGTCCAGAAAGCATGAGCATTCGGGGGGGGGGGGGTAAAAAAGGAAGATGGCTGTCGCCTTGAGTCATCTTAGGCAAGTGCATAAGGGACCCTGTGAGTCTTTTTTTTTAGTACAGTAATCGCACCACGCCCTATGAAGAGTCGACCGTTGAGAGTGATTTACACTATTTTGCAAATTCATCTAATTACGACTTTCGATGAGAAAGCTTTATATTTATCTGCGCTAGTATGATTACACTAATTATGTTTTGCATACTTTGAGACGACCTGTGAACGAGTCAGCAAACGTCGATTTATTAACATAGGGATTAAATATCTTGCAAAAAAAATTCGGCACATCCCACGCGTTGTGGGAATCGGTTTCATGCGAAGCAGTCAGCGAGTACTTCTGTGCTTTATTTTATGGCTTTGAGCCAAGCGTTACGAGGTGGATCGACGTGTTTTTGTAAGTGTAATAGCTGTGTGCACATCGTGGGCTTACCAGGCACGTCGACAACACTGGCGTTTAAAGGGTATATTATGGTGCGGACGTAACGTCAGCCCTCACGTTAGAGTACATATGTCAGTATTATCGACACTATGTGCAATTTATGGTGCAATCATGTGAATATCATGCGTAACTTTCGTTAATGTATTCCTCCGGGGTCGATCAATGCTTCAATACAGCTTGCTGAATTAGTGGAATACAAATGTAATATTTATTAGACTGCTATAAAAGCGGAGCCAACACTAGAACCACAGACGTTAATCTGATATGACGCCTGTATAGTAGGAGTACATATGTAGCGTTTATTGCTTTCTTTTAAAATTAGATAGCCAGCACCACAACCACAGTTGACGTTGCACCGACATTACACCTGCATAGGCTGTTTTTCCAGACCTGTTTATGGACCTGGCGTGGCTCTGTGGTAGAATACCTGATTGCCACGCAGAATGCTTGGGTTCGATTCCTGCTGGGATCATAATTTTTATTATTTCCATTCATCGGGTCAACGCTGCCGATGTCGGTTTTTCTTGACGCTCTCTGATTTAAATTACCAGTGTCTGTTCTCGCCGTTCCTGGACAGATATAAACTGTGAATCACCTGCTGCGCATACTCGTACACCGCGGCCCGTGGTAAACGGGTATGTGCCACACCTCCGTCTGGGTGCTCTCATGATCGCCTCCTTAACTTGGTGTAGACCAAAATTGACATGGGAGGGTGAGAGGATTTGACGAATATGACCGTCGGGCCATCACATAAATAATGTGAATATCCTGTCGAGTACGTCGTCAAACCCTCTCCTGTAGACACGTGTGGCACATAGATAGATAGATAGATAGATAGATAGATAGATAGATAGATAGATAGATAGATAGATAGATAGATAGATAGATAGATAGATAGATAGATAGATAGATAGATAGATAGATAGGAACGCTCAAATTGCCAAAGGTTCGCTAAAAAATGCTTCGAATTTAAAAAAAGACTCCGCACAACCTACCAATGTTTCATATCGCCACCGTGCTTCCCCTTTTAACTCGTGTTCTCAATTTTCTTATTTCTTGTTTAGATTTCAAGTACTTACGACGCGCTTGCACCGCAGCTGCTGAAAACTTGGTTTTAATGGACGGTTGTTGCCCGTAACGACCACTTAATCTATTCGAATGACATCAGACGTTGTTTGTGATGCACTTAAAACTCCGAACAAAGGAATTGAACCAAAACAGCACATTTGGCAACTGAACACGCGCAGCACGCGGCATACATATATTGCGCTTTGACGCAGACACGGAAGCCGAAGCCCGAACACTGAAGTTAGTGATCGAAAACGGGCCGGAAAATCATTTCGAGTGCGCCACGGCCATAGGACAGTTGCGAAAAGAAATCGTCGCCATACATGCAGATCAGTTGCGAAAAGAAATCGTCGCCATACATGCAGATGTACACATTCATGGCTAGCAGGCGACACCATGAGCAGTCGACACTGAACGTGCTGCTGACGGCAACTCCATTCGATTTCGCTTTGCATTTTGCTAGAACATTCAGTACAACTTGCCCACTAATATTTCAATAGCTCGAGCAGGACAGACAGCATCGAGCCGCCTTCACGTAGCGAGCGCGCGCGCAAAGAGCGGCACCCGAGTGCTCTCTCGGAGGTCACACGCGAGGGGGCGCCACTGAGAGAGCCCGAGGCAAATGAAAAGAACGGGTAGCGTACTGCGCAAGCACGAAGGAAGGAATCAGAAAGAGAGACGGGAAAGAGCGCACACATTCAAATGTTTATTTATTCAGAACAATTACAAGTCAATATATAGACATACACAACACATGCGCCGCCGCCCGTGTGCGCAGTCCCCCTAGCATCTGTGAACCCTGTTGCGCAACTGTCACGAGGACCAACAAGACGGCCACACGTATGCGCAAAACAGCGTGTGATCTCTCTCGCACCGTCACAAGCCAAGCCACTTCTACTGACAAAGATACTTAAGGCATCATTCACACAGCCGTCAAACGCTCCGTCGCGTCACCGTCACGTCAAAAAAGCCTACAGCGGGCGTGATGGATCAGTGTATTGGCGCTGGCGTCGACAGTAGCACGTTCTTGTACAGTGTTGACTGTCTGGTCCTATGGTCGCCTCGACCTATAGAGAAACGAAATCAGCATTATGCAATAAATGGGTTACATAACTTCTTGACTGTGTAATGTTAGCGTAAACTATGAAAAAACTGTTTAGTAGTACACCACGAACACGACGTTGCTATTATTGTAACGCATCAAATAGCACGTGGACTGCCATGACAATATTCAGCACGTGGGCTGCCATGACAACCACATATCTGCGTTCATGATGCTGAGCGGTTCTATGATGCTGGTGTTGCTTTGCAGTCGGGGGAGCGACGACCGCACGAAGCTCAGCGACGATAAAATATATGGTTGTGGAACATGTGCCGGCATCGCACTGATTGAAGACACCTAATTGATCCAATTTGTAGGGGCGGGGCTCCGTCGCCGGCACGGCGGAAACGTAGAGCACCGCTCCACGTCATTGTTTTTTAACACGAAAGTGTGTTATGCCAGGGTCCACCAAGACTTCAGTGACGTATTTCCGTCACGGAAAATGATGTCGAAAAAATATACGCAATGGCAAAGAAAAAAGTTCCGTCAACGGGCAGCGAACCCACGACCGCTCGGTACGCAACAACAAATGCCGGGCACGCTATCCACTGCGCCATGATCACAGACTCTAGTGGCTTTACAAACGCGCCTTTTATATCTACCACTCTCCCGGTCGGCGGGGTGGTGTTGCCCTCTGGGAGCGGTAAAGTAATTCGTCATTACTGTGGCCTCCGCGATTAGCACCTGCGACGCGTTACACGTCCATCCCATTCGGCGCGTTTTCAATGATGATGATGAAACACTTTATTATACATATTGCTGAATGGATGGAGTCCCTAGTCCCGGATTCCATTGGCTCGCGCCCCGGTCCTTGCGCGGGCCACCAGGGCCTCTTGGACCCCCCGGTCCGGGCTGGACAGTGCCGCCTCCCATCCATCTCTACTGAAATCCTTAAAGACATCTGTTTTGGATGTGTGGCACTGGCACTCCCATGCCATGTGATAAAGTGTAGATAGATTAGTGTTGCATAGCCTGCATGTTGGTGAGGGGTACTTGTCAGGGTCGATTTTGGAAAGTATGTGTGGGTTGGGATACGATAACGTTTGTAGGCGGCGCCAGGCTACCTGTGCGGCTTTACTGAGTTGAGAATGTGGTGGAGGATATTTCCTCCGCGCAAGCCTTTGGTTTTGTAATATTTCAGTGTATGTGGTCAAGTGGGCCGTCTGATCTGGAAGGGCTGGAGTCCCTACACTGAAGTTAGAGTCCCGGGGTAAGAGAGCTCGGGCGGAGGCATGAGCTAGCTCGTTGCCTCTGACTCCACAGTGGCAGGTATCCATATGACTTGTTTACAGTCTCCCTCAGTACGGCCTTCTGCTGCTTGTGAAAGTATTCTGCGTGCTAGAGGACTGATTTTGCCTTTCAGGTAGTTGCGACAAGCCGTCATTGAGTCCGTAAGGACGAAGGTTGACGCTGGGTTTCTGAGCGCGAGGGCGATAGCGACCTCCTCCATGCTTGTAACATCACCCTGTATGGTAGATACGCAGTCTACACATTGCCCCTGGTTGACTACTGCCACCGTGCACTGTCCTGTGTGTGACCGGGCGGCGTCCACGAAAAGGCGCTCGCGTCATCTGAGTATTTATCATGGGCTTTGGCTCTGGCTTTGCGCCTATCTGCATGGAATGCGGGGTTCATATTCCGAGGAAGAGGCTTGATGATGATGCCTTTCCGCCATGCCTCCGGCAGCCTATGTTTGTTCCTAACATGCGTTTGTGGTGTTATGTTCAGTTTAGAAAGCACCGCCATGCCAGTTCAGGAGAGGGCTAGTCTGATTATTTGATTGTCGAGATGGGCTTTGAATAGCTCTGCTGCGCTGTTGTGAATTCCCAGTTGTTGGAGTCGTTCTGTAGACGTCCATCTAGGGAGGTTCAGTGCCTTTTTGAGGGTATCGCGCAATATGGTGTCGATCTTTTGTTCATATGTCCTGTATATTTGTAGGTAGGGATAGCTGTATATTACATGGCTGACTACAAAAGCTTGAAAGAGGCGTAGGAGGTCGTGTTCCTTCAGCCCTCTGTGCTTACTGGCAATCCGGCTAATCATGCGGGAAATTTGGCGGCACCTGTTCCTAAGTTTCTGTATTGGGATCCCGTTGTTTCCCTTGTTGCTGAAGTATGCTCGTAGGATTCTGGTGTTTCTGACTTCCTGAACGTAGGTGTCCTCTATCTTGATTTTGAGATGTGTGGTTTTCGAATATCTGTGCCGGAAGACAAGCAATTCTGACTTAGATGGTGAGCATTCAAGGCCCGCTGCGTTACCGATTAACTGGACTGTCGAGGCTGCTTTTTGCAGGTTGGTCTCTATGAGTTGTAGTGAGCCCTTAGACCATATGGTGACATCATCTGCGTACAGGGCGTGGTGGATTGCCGGAATTTGTTGTAAGGCATGCGGTAGTTTAAGAAGGGCGATATTAAAATAGAAGTTCAATTATGTCAATGCCTTAACACACCGCGAGGTGACGACCTTAGCCAAGCGTCGTAAAAGCGTCGGCCTCGCTCGTAGCTCTGCGACGCCATAGCGACGCGCGCCTGCCTCACCTGGCTGTAACACCGCATTCCCCGCTCACGCGCTCGCCCCTAGAACAATCGCGGCCGGGCTACCGGGGCGGCACGACGCGCTGTGCGTTTCCCTCTTGTCGGGCCGTGGTGTTCAATCACATTTTAACATGCCGCGAGATGGCGACCAAGTTCTGCGTCCAATATGCGACGCTCTTTTGGCTATCACACCTAGTTCTCTGATTACGCTTTCACCGCTAACTACTACAGCTACCACAAGAATTTGTTTAATCATTTAGCAGGGACTTAGTGGTCGGGATGGAGATGTACCACCAATCATCAAAGTGGGCACATCCACGTTAAACGGTGCTATAGCTGCCAGACATCAATATACATTGCGCAAACTCTCTTAATCAATGTACAGTAAACATTCAGTTACTTCTGTAAGGGCACGCTTTACTTTCGTGTTATTCCTATTCCTATGACGGGGGGATCAACCACGTTTTTTTTTTCTTTTTGAGTAGAGAACGACTAGGAAATTCTCTCCCCTGAGAAGAAGCGGTTGTGTGAATGAGCCATGACAGCACTGCTCCGACGCTGTCGTCTGAAATATTAGTTGTAACGAGAACTTTATAAATGTCACGCCCCGCAAGTCCTAAAAACGACCTCGAGCCCAAAAACGAATCCTTGTAATAGAGCTATAAAACAACAAGGGTAAAAAACGACAACCGGAAGTGAAGTTCACTGGACTCCACTTCACTCATGAAAAAGCGGTCAAGAACGGGATCCTAGATTTGTGGCTGCAGTTCAGCGAAGACCACATTTGTTGGGAATATAGAAATATCGAAAAGGAGCAAGAAGGGACACGGAAACCGTTTCAAAGTGCCTACTCAAAAAGCGGGATTAAAAGGGGGAGGACGGTGTTGCCAGCCTGCGCAGCAGCTCTCCAGAAGAAGCTGTGTCATCACCAGCACCAAGGCAGAGCACCAAGGCGCACGCGGATCGTCTGCGTGCAGGTGGACACCCCCACAGGTAGTGCCTCTGAAAGCCTCCTCCAGAAGTACAAGAGTGGCAGCCCCAAAAGGGACCAGAGGCCGATCCATGTTATTCCCTGTTGGCACGCCATCTCCCAACGTGTAAAAAAATTGGCCAGTAGATATGGTGTGTTTGTAGTAGTTTCGGCACCCTGCAGCAGATCTGTTTATTAAGGAACGAAAAGTTTATGCGTGAAGAAGCATGTCAATGTTTTCACATGTCGGGTGTCGTTTACTGATGTGGAAAAGTTTACATCGGGCAGACTGGGCGATGTAATAATGAACGGATGCGGGAACACAGTCTGGCCGTTAGGCGTAGGAATTGTGGGTACCTAGATTTCCATTGTAGGAGCTGCGCTTGCGTAGCGCTATTTGAAAAATTGGAAATCATGGCTACGTCAAGACAGATGACAGAAAGAGAAATCGTAGAAGCTTTCTTTTTTTCATAAGGCAGCATGACGACAAGCTCGTCAGCGCACCTTCTATTATTTTATTGTCGCACTGAGAAGTGTTCCTCGATGGTTACGTTTAACGTTTAGGTTTTTTTGTCTTGTTTTTATTTGATTTCATTCTTTTTCCACGTAGTTTATCTTAGCAGCGTTCTTAATTGTTATCAGTGGATTCTTCATCTGTGGTGCTTTTTTTGCCTCCGTCGTTTTTTACCTTTGTTGTTTTATAGCTTTGTTAGCAGGATTCGTTTTTTCTCATGGTTCGGGGGCTTGATCTTGTTTTTAGGACTTTTGGATCGTGCCAGTTCTTGTTGCAAGCAATCTTTCATTCGGCACCATGTTGATCGGAGCAGATATTGTTGTCAGTGAAAGCAGCTTGTCTTGTGATGATGCAAAAGAGATCATATTCTGTTTTGCGCATACGTGTGGTCTTTGCGCATGTGTGATGCTTGGCGCCTGCACTTTCTTGTATACGTTTCGTTGGCCCTCGTGACATTTGTGAACAGCGCTCACAGATTCTAGCGCACACGGGCGGCGCATGTGTTGTGTATGCCTATATGTGGGCTTGTTGCTCCGAAGAAATAAATAGCGCTCTTTCCCGTTCTGCTTTCTTGCTTCGTGCTTGCGTAGTACGCAAACCCGTTACATCTGAATAACCAACTAGCCAGCACGAAGGTCTTATTGCAGCTCTATAAAAGCCTTATACGCTCACGACTGGACCACGGAGTCTGTCACACCAAGTGCTTTGAAAATGCCGGACGCCGGGCACCATATAGGTATTCGCCTTTCTACACGTGCCTTTAGGACAAGCCCCGTAGAAACCATTTACGTAGACAAGGGGAGAAATTCGGCCTTGTTGGTAAGACATGAAACGATATACTTGTGGAATCAGATGAGTGGTCGCTCCCTCTGCAGAGACCATATCTATGTTTTGCGGATTCCTCAAAAGCGAATGCAAACGATAAGCATCCCACGTAGTCCACTACAGTGGTTTCGCAAGCCATTTACGTTCTTTTTTTTTAACGCGAAAGTGTTTTATGCCGGGATCCACCAAGACTTTCATGACGTACTTCCGCCACGGAAATACATCAGCAAAATGAACGCTATCAAGTGGCAAAGAAAAAAACTGAGAAAAAATTCCGTTGACAGGAGTCGAACCCATGACCTCACGGTCTGCAACGACGGCTAGAGGGCATTTAGCCCACTGAGCTGCCGCCGAACACATAACGGAGGCTATGTGAACGCACCTTTTATCTTTTACACTTTCCTCTCACGGTGCTCTTGGATGGATGAATGGATGGATGGACGGATGGATGGACGGACGCTGTGAGCGCCCCCTTAACGAGGAGGTGACATATGTGCCACTAGGCTTGAAAAAAACGTGCCGTTGCTACGACCGTCCCATTTGGCGCGTTTCCAATACAAGTGTAATTTCGTCAACGCTTTAACACGCCGCGAGGTGGTGGCTTTAGCCAAAGCCTCGCTCATAGCATCCATCCATATCGAAAAATAGCTCTCTGACGCTCGCCTGGCTGTCGCACCGCCTTCCCTGCTCGTCCTGTGAGAATCAACGGCCAGAGAGGGAAGACACGACGCGCGTAGCTTTTCTATTTGCGTTCCACGACGCTTTGAAGGAGTGCATATCGAGCATCAGTGTTTATTGTGCTTGTTCATGCCATATTTGCTCGGCATTCACCATATGCGGTGTCCACGGATATGTTAAGAACTTCAGCTACCGCAAGGGTTCGATCATGATCATGGACGTTAGTCGTCGGTACGGAGATATGCCACTAGGCGTCAACGTGAGTGCGTCCACATCAAGCAGTGCTATATCTTCCAAACAACAGTAGGCATTGTACAAGCTCTCATATGCCAGTGCGCTATAAACAATCAAGTACTTCTGTGACGACACGTTTCATTTTCGTGTTATACCAATTCCTATGACAGAGAGATCAGCCATCTTTTTTATTACGTGTTCTTGGCTGGATGAGCCAAATATTGTTTTGCAGTTTTGTTTTCTTATTAATGTATCCGACGCTTTGGAGTCGATTGCCACTAACTGTGGTCTGCGCTACTGAACGATTTTTTTTAAACGAAGGCAGACACACACCAGGTGCTTGATGCATGCCTCATTTCCTGCTTACAATGCTGCGTTGACTGTCGCTCGGTGTAGCGTCTTCTAACTCATTCAGCTATCGGATTGCTATGGCAGATTCATCGATGTGCTATAACTGCAAATGTCGATCATTTCTTGTGCCGCTGTCCCCAATTTCAACAAATCAAATCATTTTATTTGCCAGAAAGAAACAGGTTCTGGAGAGGTTCACTGGCTAAAAGCTGTTTATGGACAGCTTGACGACATCGCCGGTCTCCTTCAGGAGACTCAATTGATGGTCGACTTTTACTAAAGGAAGGCTCTTCCGAGTCTGGCTTCACAGCAAATCAGTCCAGAAAACCACACGAGCCCTCCTGCGGTACTTTAAGGCAACAGCGACCGCCTGTGTGTGCGTGTGTGTGCGCGCGCGTGTTGTGAAATGTGTCTATTTTTTACTCCCTCATTCCCCTCCTCATGAGTAGGGTAGCAAGCTGGACGTTACCTAGCCTCCCTGGCCATCCTCTATTCGTTCTCTCTCTCCTTTTTGCAAGAAAATGTGCAGCGGAAGATGAAGCGTCGAGAAAACGTTTCAAATGGAGGCTTGTCATCGTCAGGGCCCTGACGCAGGCTAGTCCCCCTGTCGAGTCATTCCCTTTTCGACAGTTTCTCTTCACTTCATCCAATTGTGTTTCATTCAGTAGAGCTAATTGAGACGATGCTTACATATTGCAGAATGGCTGTGCCAGATCCTAGGTTTTGTCATATTGCACTGTTAGTTGTTTGACAACAATTTTGCTAATGATGAATTGTGCAACACAAAAGTTGTCCTCTTGAAGGTTTGATGCTATATAGCTGCATTTTAACCACCGCGATATTTTGTGTTCTTTTGCCGCCTCTGTATATTGTTATCCAGTCGCATGCTATATCTTATTTTTTTGTGCTTATCACGTTTCTATGCTATACAGGAATCGTTGCTGTTTTAAATAATAAATTATGACATGAACACTTTTGTCGGTGAATCTACCGAGCTCTCACTCTGTAATAGTAATTACAGAATAAAGTAACTATAATTAGCATAACAGAAAGGGCTTCCTATAAGTGCACTAATTGCATGCGCAAAAACAAAACAGCAAAATGAAAACAGATCCTGCAGGACGTCCTAAAAACGTCTTTTCAAAGATAATGCAATGGAATATTTTAGGTATCCAGCAATTCCTTTTATAGAATGAGATTTTTTTGCAGCGTTTTTAAAACGTTTTCTGGATGGTTTTAAGAACGGATTCTAGCCGGACATTAGACGACATATACGACGTTTTCTGACCTTTAGCCTCTATTCCGTGACGTCTTCTAGACGCTTTTATTGTCTAAGTTAAACGTTCATAAAACGTCAAGTATCCGTTTGTGCTACCTGGCTCATTACTAGAGGCCGTATTTTTAGGCCTTATAAAATCTCGTTTTAGGCGCCAAAAAGCGGCAGGCAAAACAACGTTTTAGGCTTCCGAAATCGTAAATATAGGCACAAAATTAACGTTCACATACATGCCAATACATTCAAGCTAAGACGTGCGCGAGAATCTGTCTACGACAGGAAAACGAGAATGTTGTTGCTTAAGATGGCACAAAGTCGCCAAAATTTGAACATAGCCGTGCAATAGACCGATCTCACCGAGAGTTGCACTACGCCACCGCTGCCGCAGTGCATGCCGGTACTTGGAATACTCGGTACGTTCAGCTGCACATGGCTGGTGCATCGGCGAGCTGCATTATCGAGCTTTAGGGGCCGTATTTGGATGAATCGCGATGGTTGGGTTCACGTGCTGCATGCTGGGATGCTACAACAGCAACCTTAAGCAAAAGGACTCGGATTTTGCGTGTTTTCAAAGGATGTCAAGCTCCGACAGGAATGTGTGCGACAGTCAACGAAGTTGGACGGAGCGGAAACTACCGCGCACTTTCAACGTATTGTTTACCGTGTTTGTGAATTCCGTGTGTATAATGCATTGTAATTTAGCAGCAATATATTGCGTCATAACAAGCTTTCTGCGCGACCGATGTGCCGATCAGCGACAGCAAAACTTCATACAACGTGGGCTCGATCCGCTCGCCGGGGCGATCGGCGCCAGCGGCGACAGGTTGGATAAAACGTGTTTTCCGGGCAAAACAGAGATAGCTCAAATATATAGCGACACCTAAACCGACCTCTCATCAAAAGCGATGACGACTGTGAAGTGTCTAGCGTGAACGATACCTGTGATAGAAGCCAAACTTATAACTGCATGCTGCGTACAGCTCGCGCCATGGGGTACACGGCGAAAATTCGACCGTTCCGGCATCGCAGCCAACTTCGCCGCCAGGATTTCCTTATTCTTTTCAAAATGTGACATTATCGCGAACGCAGCGTAAAGCAGCAACAGCGGTAGCAAAGCTTAGCTTCTTATGTAAGCGTAGGCGGCTCTTAAAGGAGCACTGACATCAAATTTTAAAGTCGAGATGTGTCATTCATTCTATTGCTCGGTATGCATAGGTCTTCTTGGCCAAATTTGAATGGTGTCCGTCGCATGGAAGTAACTTTATTTTGAGGGCAAACAGCGTACAGAAGCTCAACGGAAGATTGATCACGCTGCGACATCGACACTAGTGCTACGTGTAAGGTGTGATACATTCCGCAAATACCACCCTGAGTGACGATACGCTAGTAACAGTGACGTTGCCGATCTGAATGTATTTATTGTGGCGCCGACGCCAGGCAACGCTCTCACTGCTCTCACTCCCAGCCGGTGGCTCCCCTTGATGTCCCGATCCGTGCTTGCGATTCATCGTGTCGCATCGACTAATTTTTCGTGTGCTCCACAGCGCGAGTGCGGTCAATCGGAGCGACTACGAGCCAGCATGTCGGGGAACCGCTGCGTAGTGCGGACCTGCTCGTCGAGGCCGGATAGGTGGGGCCATCTGGCGGCGCAAATAAGAACCTGGCAAGCACAGAGTTGTTATTGTAGAAACCTATCGTATTCTATTTCTCTGCTGGTGCGCATTCGCTATGCCGATATTCCATAGACCCCTTTGCGTATACCGAAGTGGCGTGCACGCTAAAATTCTCTGATATAGCTAATTGAGACACACCAGCGAGTATGGCCCAAGCGTGCGTCCCCGGGTACCTCCTCGTTGCTGCTTGGAACGGCGTCCATTTCTGAATCGGTGTTTTGCAAAGGGTCGAAGCGAAAATGATTCGCGACGTCGCGTATCGCGGTGATTCCAAGTTCCAGAATGTCGTCTTCAACACAAGTCGGTGCTTTTGACGGCGACGCTGGTGACAAGGCATGACTGAACGTGCGCGCCTAGCAGACGAAATGTTAGCTGAGCAGCTGATCCACACGTAACTCCTTTCTGTGGACAAGTGGTAAACTGGGGCGCGGTCTGGAGTTGACCTCGAGGGAGCGCTGCCAGCGCTAAAAAATGTTGGGCTTGCAGGCCGTTTTGAATCATACTAGATACCGGTGATATAAATCAATAAAACAGATAGCTATTCGTCCCTCAGTTGCATTTTCGGTCGCGAATCGCTACTAGGGGGTAGATAACTACTCGTGGATGCAAAAATCCTGACATGCGTAAATTTGATGTCAGTGCTCCTTTAACGTACATACCTATGCACTGCGGCTTCGAAGCGCTACGATATCGGCGCCGAGCAATCAGCTGAGGCTGCCGCCGCCGGCCTGAGCGGGCTACTG
This sequence comes from Rhipicephalus sanguineus, assembly GCF_013339695.2. Lineage (NCBI taxonomy): Eukaryota > Metazoa > Arthropoda > Arachnida > Ixodida > Ixodidae > Rhipicephalus > Rhipicephalus sanguineus. The sequence continues at coordinate 4,506,825 of NC_051182.1, read as the reverse complement.
CTCATCCGCCAGATTGTGTGTGTCACCAAAGCCTCTCACTGACTCATCCATCCCTTGTGCAGCAGGAAATATTTTGCCGTTCACAAGATGTCCGTGACGTTAAACTTTTGCAAACGGTATGCGGCCAGTCGGCGCCCCGCGGGCGCGCTTCTAACCTACTTCACGGCGACCGTCACATATTCATTCACGTTTAAGGCATCACTGTGCTCGAAGTCCTGCGCTGACAACACAGTGTACGTACACTGAAAGTACTGCTTGAACAAAAAAGAAGCGCAAAAAGCTTTCTTTTTTTTTTTCGTCCCATCGGTTTGTTTTTTTCCCGTCTTCGTCGTCGCGGAGCTCTACGTTTGGGCAAGTTATCTTCAGCACACTGCAACTTGTATCGCTCGCGTGCTGACGTTCACTAAAGATTTTTGCTCTCATGACGACAGGAACGTGATTTCTCGTTGTTGTTGTTGTTTTTTTAACTAACACTTATTCAGCGAAGCGACGCGCGTCCATCAACACGACGAGACGACCTGGCCACATGTAAACGTTGTCTACTGTTCTTTTTTTTTCTCTTAAAGCTAGGATATGCAGTGTAACCTGAAGTAAAATAACATACATGAGAGGTCCGGATACAGTTTAACATAGCGTTCAATTGTCTTCTGTGCCGAGTATTCATGCCAAACGGCAATATACCTGCAGCAAGCAGCCGCACCAGCAGCGCTCACAGTGCTCCAACTAAGATGGCGGCAGTGCCGCTGTCGGAAACTCGCGCATGCGCAGATCATCTGGTGACATCTGTCTATTGTGGATTGTCCCGCACGGTTCGCAGAACACGGTCTCTTCCGTGTTCTGCACGCTGAGCCTGTTCCAGTGTCGAACACTCCTGGGTGTCTTTTCGGCATGACTGAGAAAGGCAGAGCAAGAGCAGGTAGCCAGATCGCTTAAAAACCAGAAGGGAGGGTTCCTCCAATTGGCCGGGTCGAGCCGCGTAGGGCCAATTTCTCCCCTGTCAGTGAACCACTGGCATAGCCACTTGGGAGTTTCGGGGAGTTCCCACCTCGAGACTTTTCAGTTTTGCATGTCTTTATATGCACGCAGAAATACAAACGCACGCATGAACACACACAAAGTATGGTTAGACGCTCCCCTCCCCTCTACGCAAACATTTCCGGCTACGCTACTGCAGTGGAGACCTTACAAAGTAAATTACAAACAACACAAAAGCCGAGTGCACATCGCATTTTTCTTTCATTTCTTGCTCTTCTTTCCGCTGACGGGTCTGGCATTCGCCAACCGCTCGAAGCATGTTAGTGCGGCGGCGAATGCTCACCGGCGTGTCCCACTTCGCTCTTGCTAGCGGTTGTTTCCGGGAGTTGGTTGAACTAGAGGACTAGGTTGAACCCCATACTTCCGAACAGTCAGAGTTGCGCGGCAACATGAATAACGGTCTCAAACTGCACTCAGGAGCGAAACTTGCGGCTAAATAGTGTTCATATAAGCGCCAATCTTGAAAATAGGCATTTATAGGCATTTGTAAGCATTTAGGCACAAAAGCCAAAAAGAAAGGCACTATAAAAACACTATAGAAGCCCTTCTTCACCTTTAATTCATGCTCATGTATCAAAGTGGCGAGATAGGAGTGCGAGGAATAAAATAGCTTAGAATAACAGAGGGCTGAGCTAGTTGGTAAGTATTCATTTTAAAAAGACAGAGCGTGCAAACACGGACACAAGAAGTCAGGACACCACAAACGCCGACTAACAACTGAATAGATGCACAACGGCGGAAAAGAAAGAAAGCACGAAAACTTATCTGCGCATGCCCATGCAATAGGCGAACCTATCAATCCGGCACGCGTGGGGGCCTACGCAAAAGATAACTGTTAAGGCATTTGATTTCATCTTTATGCAAGTTAATCGACAGTTGGCTCACGCATGCGCTACCACTATTCTCGATATGCCATGCTTCAATAGTCAGGCGCCTTTCTTCATTTCTATGCCGGTACAACACTGCGCATTCATCGAATTTTGGCGTGCACTTACAATCTCCACAATGTAAAGATAGATTACAAGGTGAGCCTCCGGTTAGTGATCCTATATGTTCTAATAATCTCTGGTTAATGCAGCGGCCCGTCTGTCCTACGTAGAAGGGGCCGCAGCTGAAAGGGACCTTATACACCACACTCGTACGGCAATCAGTGAATTTGTTGGTGTGTTTTACGAAACAAACATCGGTCCGCTTCTTGTCTTTTACTCGCTCATTCTTCCTCTGCACAGCGGCACAAATCTTACCTAGCTTATTGATTGCCGTGAAAACAACATTAATGTCGTATATACTTACTACTTTCTTTAGCCTGTGAGATACGCAATGAATGTACGGTATACCTACATCACGTTTTTTCCTATCGCTTTCTGCAACCGTGCTCGGACTTAACATAATGGACTGCCGACTACATCACGAGGATACCCTACATTTAAAAGACGCGTAACCTGTGCGTTAAAGCTATCACTCATTTTGTTCTCACACGACTTGGTGAGGGCTGGCTTAAGGCAAGACATGGCGATACCGTTTTTTACAACCTTCGAGTGCTTCGACGAAAAATTTAACTGCGGTTTCGAAGATCTAGGAGAGTACTGCCAGCACATTCTTCTGAAACATTAAGGAAATGTCTAGAAATTGTATTATAGAAATTGTATTTCATTATTCTGAGGCACCTCTTTAGTAAAGGTCAGCCCTCCTATATTTAATACAAATTTTTCGCTCACTGAGGTTACCACCGTTTCAAAGTCCTCATCACTACAAGAAATCAAGTAATCGTCCACATAACGAAAAACCTTAGTAACGAAATGACGTAAGGCGCCTTCCAAAAGTTTGTCACTCTCGTTAAGGTATAAATCACTAACAACCGGAGCAACCTTAGAGCCAATACATATCCCTGATTTCTGCACATAATGGCTTCCTTCCAATCTACCAGCGTCGACTTTAAATACCTGGACAGAATTTCTAGAAAAGCCCCGGTAGAAACACCACATTTATCGGTGACAACCGTCTGGTGCCCTGGTTCGTTAATACATTCATTAACACATTTTAACAAGTCCTCATGCGCCAAGGAGTAATGAAGGTCTTCAATATCCATACTAAAAGCTTTACAACAGCCGGAGTTCAAATCTAATCAAACACACACACACATGCTTACATGTCTTGACTCCACAGAAAAAATGAGTTACATGCCATGCTGAAATTACGTGCCGTTTTAATCTCTAGGGCGACCGTGTTCCATATTTTTGTTCCATTAAATTGTATTAGTCTTTCTCCGTAAACATTAAAACATTTGGGCAGATTGAAATTACCATTCGAAGCATGTCGCGTATTGCGTTTAGGAATTTAAAAAGATCGGCAGGCAAAGGTGAATTTCTATTAAGGATGTTATTTACTGAAACGGCAATTTTGCAGTCGCGCAACATCAGAACCGAGAGAATGCGCTGTGATTGGAAAATATTACCTACTGATTCACCTTGGCTTATGATTTTCAGTGTACGCTTTTGAAGTCGTTCAAGGGTTTTTAGATAACTGTTGTACGTCACACCCCACGATTCCAGACAGTAACTTATGTGACAGTGACACAATGAAAAGTAGAGTGTGCGAAGTATAGCTTGTGGAAAATATTGGCGAGCTTTTATTACAGAATAGCAGCCAATGGCTACCGTTGCGCACACACTCTGTACTTGCTCATGCCAGTGTAAATGCTCATCAAAAGTGACGCTTAAAGGGGCCCTGCAACACTTTTTGAGCAGGGTCAAAAAGCGCTGCTAATCGGTTGTCGTGGCTCCCGAAACACGCGAGCCAAATATTATAGCGAAGCGAGCGGCCTGGAATTTACAATAAATTCTCAAAGTCAGCTGAAAATCGCTCCCTCTTCTCTGGACAAATGATGTATTAGTCCGCAATATATCACGCGATTGTCGGCAGTTCCACCATTGGCTGATGTTATAATCACGATAACACCCTCATTACTAGCTTCGTTGTTAATTTTGAGTTCAATAAGTAGATAATATGTATGTTTATATTGTGTTATGCCGTTAAAAACACCGAACAAACATTAATATTAGCACTTCCGGTCTCACCGGCAGCTCATCTGCTCGTAGTTGCGTGGTTGCGTTTTCTTCACCATGCGCAGTGCCGAAATCGTGAATATTTCTGTGCTTTTGACCATCGCCGGTTGCCGTTGAGAGTGGCAGCCGTCCTAGTGTTGCCTCGTCAGCTGGAAACTGCATCGTCGGCACGTTCTCACGACCGACCGAGGCAGGGGTGCAGCATTTCTCCGATAACAATGCTGGCGCCGGCTAGTTTAGGATACCTGGGTTCGCTGTATGGCGAGAGTCCCGTTCGCTGTCTGTTCAGTATGTCATCGAGCCGTACCTCGGCGTATCCTCCCCGTAGTCTGACGTTCCCGAGAAACCGCGACACAACAACCAAGCAGACTCGCATTTTCACGGTAGCTGCAGACAGCCGGGGGATGGGTCCGCGCCGGCCCGATGCCCCACGATATTTTCTTCTAGTCTTTAGTTTTTTGTTGTCAGCCCCGCACTCGCTGTGCGCTCGCATTCAAAGAGCAAACAGCATCGAATTACCGCCACTGGGAGAGGGTGCACGCAGCTTTGCCGTGTTGAATACGATTCAAGCGCGAGCAGTGCGACGAGGCGGTGTATCGGAGTGTGGGTCGAAACCCATCTCAGCTGTCATTCGTTCCAAACGCGCACGCAGGTTTGCGTCCATGGTTGGCAGATCGATCAAAACACTACGGCAGTTCGAGGTGCACACCCAACATTACCAAACCGACTCGCAGTTTTAAGAACGCGCGATACACGGTTCGATGGGCTCCGCTCGACGACGACCACGCAAGCCGACCGGAAGTGGCGCCACAGACCACGTGGTTGCGCCGAGACGCCAGAGAAAAAAAATGAAGAAAAAAAATGCCGCCGGTGCTGACGTAACTCTTGGGCACCTCCTCGCACCTCCGCCCTCCCTCCCTCCACGCCCCGCGCAGCTTTCCGCGCGCTCGCGGCGTTGAGTGGTGGGAGGAAGCTGCGGAACGTGATTTCTATAATTTGGTAACACCACTTAGACTTGACGGATTCGAAAAATGTTTGCGGCATATGACTCGTGAAGAGTCATACGTCAATAATGAGACCATTCCAATATAACTCAGAAAGGTGTTGCAGGGCCCCTTTAAAACAAGGGACTTATTGAATAGGACCGTTGTTTATTGCTAGGTTAAGAGATTCAGCGTCAATATATTTCCTGCGAGAGTGAAACACCATGTACTTTGTTTTAGTACAGTTAACAGTCAGCTGATTCCTGGCAAACCATTCCGAAATGTTCGATAAATTGGTCATCGCGTCGTTTTGTAGATCTCCAAGGAGTGTCTTGTGAAAACTAAAACAGTGTCGTCCGCGTACATCAGTGCCCTTGACCTCTGTAGGGATCGTGGGACATCACTGATGTATACAAAAATTTAAGTTTGTAAATTGTTTTACATTGATCAAGACAAGCAAGTTCGGCTTCTTTGCGCAGAGCGGTAACCCTGGTACCCATGGAATAATCTGAAAACACAAATGGGTCTGCTAAATTTTGCAATATGAAATTTTCTTTGTGGAATCCAAATGATGTAGGCATATTCTCATCTAATGAGTGTCTCATAGGCGGTCACGTGGACGTAGCTTTCTCTTGAGGTAGGGTGCCTTGCTCTTTCGAGCAGATGGCCGCCATTGCGGTTCACAGCTGGGGCTGGATCTTAATGTAACTCCCAAGTACTTTACGTAATCGCTTTTAGTAACTTCCAAATTTTCTAGTATGTAAGGAATGTTAAGAGGCTTTTTTTTTTATTTGTAAAACTTATGGCTACGGTATTCCTTGCGTTTAGTGTCATTCCCCATTGAGAGCACCTGCCTGGATTTTTTGTAACAATTAGCGATTAAAGTTGATCTGCTCCTCAGTTTGATTTGCCGTTGTGTACACGGTGCAGTCGTTTGCGAAAAGCCTTATTTGAATGAATGAGTCGGCGCCGAAAGGAATATCATTAGTATATATAAAGAATAAAATTGGCGCCATGACGTATTCCCGCAGTGCTCCTGACAGGACGTCTAGGCTGCTCGTGATATTGTTGTTCACAGAAAGAAACTGGCTCTGCAAGTACGATATGTTACCCGTTTAATAACGTTATGGTCATTACCTGTTGCTGCCATTTTTATAATTAGAACATGGTGGGGAGCGACATTAAGCGCTTTTGCAAAAGTTAGGAAAACGACATCTATTTGTCCTCTTGCGTTCAGTACGGTTTCAAAATCCGTACGGATTTCCTTGTAGTTCACTGGTACATATGGGTGGTTGTCAGTTTTCCATTTCATAACCACCTTGCTGGATTCCGCAGAACTGATCTGCAATATGAACTGTTTTTAAAGCACGTTGACGGTTGTTTCGCAGGTACCGGTACTACGTGATCCATAAGCTTCGCCAACTCAAGTTCCTGGACTCGCGTGCTGTGACCAGCGGCGAGCGGGCTGAGGCTTTGCGCGTGGGTGCCTTCATGCGGGTCGCGCGGCCACCGCTGCACGTCGCAGGATCGGCGCCGTGGGCCGGCTCGGAGGAGGAGGAGGAGGGAGGCGCTTACACGCCGCTGCCCCCCACGCACGGCCAGCCGCGCAACAAGACCGTCTACGGGGTGCTCAAGTACAAGTACACCGGCAAGCACTCCGAAGGGAACCGCTTCATTCGCAACGACCAGCTCTGAAGAACGCCAAGCTCTGGTGTCACCACTGCACCGCATACTGGTTTCACGATCAGGACTGCGATTTGTGAAATTGGCTGGCGCTTTTCTACGGCAAGTGGCACGTGATACCGCAAGCAAATACCCGGTACTCGGTGAACATTTCGCGTGGATTCTACCTAGAGCCGTAGGCTGTCCGAGTGCCGATCGTCTCATATCTGTTTCGAAAGAACATATTAGCAACCAAAAGGTGCGGCTTATCGGACTGGTTAGGTCCATTTCAAGGGGTCACAGAGCTTGAAGACACTGGTCAGCAGGCACAAACAATACGAGCACCAACTTTCAACTGTGTGTTTATTTCTGGAAGCAGTTTTTATGAACATCGAAAGGGTCATCGCACATGACAACGCTAACTAGCCGTGCCCATATCGCTTTGTACGGGTTAATAAATAATGAATGAATAATGAATTTTATTTTTCCTTTTTGGAACACAAAGGAAGCAGACACTAAAGGATGTGTGGCTCGACAAAAGCTTGTCACTCTTACAAAAAATTCCGTGCGCATGCTGTAAGTAGCGCGCAAATCACACAAGATATACCACAATATTAATGAAAACTAATAGACAATAATGCCAACGAAAGTATAGGGGGCGTTATTTGTAGTAATTAGAATATAAATGTGGAGAAAGTAAAGTGGATGAAAAGATAACTTGCCGCCGGCAGGGACCGAACCTGCGACCTTCGAATAACGCGTCCGATGCTCTACACAGCGGCGGTCAACCTCCCGCCCACTTTATGAGGTATATATGTGCATTTAAACCTAGGAGTCTTAGTCAGCACCGATCAGAGCCATGGCTGCGATCGGTGCTGACTAAGACTCCTAGGTTTAAATGCGCATATATACCTCATAAAGTGGACGGGAGGATGACCACCGCTGTAGCTCAGTGGTAGAGCATCGGACGCGTTATTCGAAGGTCGCAGGTTCCGGGAGCTAACGGGAGCTATGTACATCTACAGCGAAGGGGAGAGGCACATAAGCCAACCGTCTGTTGCCCTTCGCGAAAAGGATAGGTGCGATTTTTAAATTTGAGCTTGTCATCTTGATTAACGCGGGAAAAGTTTCATTGTACCGCTTTGTTTGTTTGTTTCTGTACACACGTGTATGCTCCACGGGTTGCGGCATGTTCGCCTCACTGGGATCAATCAGCTGCGCACGCGCAGTCGCTTTGTTGTGGCGTGGTTGGCCTTTGTGTGTGTATATATATATATATATATATATATATATATATATATATATATATATATATATATATATATATATGTGTGTGTGTGTGTGTGTGTGTGTGTGTGTGTGTGTGTGTGTGTGTGTGTGTGTGTGTGTCGTTTCTTCTAATAAAGTGTAGCTGTGAGTAAGCGCTCGTGTCGTTACCTTCTTTTTCTTCGTCCTCGTCTTTTTGAGCTCTCTAAGCTGTTCAAAAATGAATTGTCACCAACTAGCCCAAGTTTCTCTTGTTCGTGTGGGTGTTTAAAAAATCGTCGTTTCTTTAGCAAACACTTACATGAAAGTTAGCATTGGTAATGTTTCTTCTCCCTCGTGTCTAGCAACAGCGTACAGCCATTCTTCAGCGATTACTGAAGTACCGTTGGGCGCATTAAGTTAGCGCGCTCAGAACTCTAAAGGAGCAGGCACGCGCAGACAGTGGTGTGCGCCGTGACAGTGTCGACTGGCGGCGACGGCATGGTGGACGTTTCTTGTAGCTCTTTCACTACATCCTTCTTTGCTGAATTAGTTTAAATTAAGCGCTTTTTCATACATATCGCTGAGATTACTCAATACAAAGGTGTTGAAAGCGTGATGAATGCAAAACAATTTGTAAATTATCTTTATTTTTATCCAGCATATTGAGTAAAAAGAGGGAGCACATATCTCAATTCGTGCATGTTGCTCCACGAATGAGGAGAACCTCGCGTGTTTTCTTTTTTAAATTGTTGCCGCAACAGTTTTCTGTTGTTGTTGCCTATGCCTCGGGTTTATGAAACCTTTTTGTTTTTCCTTTCATTGATCAAAAAGTCAGCACCGACGCACATTGCTCTGTCTAGATATAGTAACCTTGCTTCCGCTTGTTCTGAAGGACGTTTCACTCGTACAATTAATCTATGCTTTACGTAAAAAAAAAAAAAAACTCCTCTCCAAAGACAAACTTTATTGCTCTCAACCAATCAGTAGATGTGGTAGCTGATTCCCGATTGGTTTATAAGTGAAATCACTTGTTCAGTGATGTGATTGCTGCGCCAAACTACGCCAAGAGGTGAAACCTGCTACATCCTTCTACATTTCGGCAGAATACGCATAATTTACAAAGAAAGAAGCAGAGAGAAAGAGATACAAAGAGTGTGGGAATCGCCGCCGATAAACCCTCTCGCCCCCAATTGATGTGACACGAGGCATACTCCGGTGGCGGTGCGCATGTTCCAAGCGTCAGCAGCAAGCTACAAGAAGGGACAGTGGACAGCCATGCGGGGATGGCCGACAGACTGTCGCGGGAAGTGTTCGTGCACGCGGCGTGCGCCCCGCAGGGGCCAAGGTTAGGGGCCGGAAGTTGTGCTCTCATTTTGCCTAACAGTTCGAATTCGTTTTAACTAATAAATGCGATTATATTTCCCCAGCAATCTCTGAGGGCGTTCCTTGGGGCGGACGGCCACGAACCCCACATCTGGCGCCCAACGGGTATTGTCGTCCGCTACCAGCAAGCATGGAGGCCGCACTGAATTTGCTGGAAAGCATGGAGCGCCTCCACATAGCACCCGCAGAATTATGCGCGGCGAGGGGACACGCGGAGTCGGCAGCCTACCTGGCAGCGAGGGGCGTGGCGATCCCGACCGCCGGCAGTGGACAATGGCTGGTGCCCCCGTTTGGACAGCTGGGCACACCGGCGCAAGGAGACAGACAACCCGAGGTCGAGACTTTCGACGGAGCAGAAGACGAGAACGCAGAGTGCGGTGAGAGGAACGTGAGCAGCGATGAAGCCGAACCAGAAGGGAAATGTGAAAGACCGGAGACTACGGTGATGCTGAGCGGAAGGCACCGGTTGTAGAGCCAACACTGGACGACGCTCAGGCTATGGCTGCAGTGGATGACAAGAGCTGCAAGAGCGCGACAAGGGCCGCGAAATGCGCCGAGACGCAAGCCGCGGAAACTGTTGCCGCAGCGACGGCGAGCCAAGGAGGAAGCCGCCTCGGAAGGCAAAAGCGAGAAGGCTGTGAAGTCTTTTAGAAGTGCTCCCCACAAAGCCGACAAGGTCATGAAGGGGACGGTAATGGCGACCGCGCACGAGGAGTCCGTGCTCAGCCTGCGGACGCGCGGGCTGGACAACGCCGCTCGGGCGACACACCTCTCGGTCGAGCACGCAGAACACGAGCCTGGTTCAACATAGAAAGACAAGTGAGATAATTTATAAAGGCAAGAAGATTGCTTTTAAGAGCTCGTTTTTTTGTTTGTTAGACACAATATTAATGAGAACCAACAGACAATAATGCCAAGTAAAATATAGGGGTTGTCATTTGCAATCATTGCGATATAACTTTGAAGAACGTAAAGTGGTCGAAAAGATAACTTGCCGCCAGCTGGGACCGAACCTGCGACCCCCGAATAATGCGTCCGATGCTCTACCACTGAGTTACGGCAGCGGTCATCCCCCCGTCCACTTTTTAGGGTATATATGTGCATTTATACCTAGGAGTGCCGAAAAAGATTGAAGAAAAATTCGGCAGATCCCACGTACCGTGGGAGTCGATGTTATGTGAAGCATGCGGCGGGTAGGTGACTGTGGCGTAACTTTTTTTTACTGAGCGACACGTTACAAGATCACAGTAAAGATCTGTATAAATTTTATACGCACACATATATATGTTGAAGAGCCGCATATGTGTTATATAACCAGTTGTTTACGGTTGGGTAACGCTGCAAATGGCAACGTGGGTATTACCAACACCGGAAGCGGTAAGCTGGTATGTAGTGCTTGTACGTGTCCCGAAAACGCACGCACGTTTCACGAACCCGTGTGCATGTGTGCAAGACGTTCTTGACAGTTCTTGAACAAGGGCATCATCACCGTGATCAGTGAGCACCAGCAGCTGGTCATGGCTTGTTATAGGATACGGTGGTGATCGTGGTGACGAAGGGTCCATGTGTAGTGAAGTATGTGGTATAGTAGAGCTGTTGGAATTCGTGGATGCCTCGGTCATTTCGTCGACAAATTGTCTGTCGACAGAGCCGGGGACATGTCAAAACCTGAAGCCACCCTTCGCGTTGGTGAGGTATAGGCCGTCGAGGCTGGTAGGCCTGGATAGTGCTACGTAGACCAACATCAGTGGATGGTGTTTGTCGTATTCGTTGACTACCTGGGCGTATGTGGCCTACGTAGCCTAGTCTACAAAGCGGCTGTTTATCAATCTGGCATCATCATCGGTCAGCATGAGGCCATCGCCCAGCCTCGTAAGAAATGAAGAGGACACTGCGTCGTTCTGGTGGAGAAAGTGCACTTTACGGTGCGGTGATGTGGATATCATATGTAACTTTCGTTAATGTATTCCTCCGAGGTCGAGCAATGCTTCAATATAGCTTGCTGAATCATAGGAATACAAGCGTCATGTTTATTAGACTGCTATAAAAGCGGAGCCAACACTGAAACTACAGACGTTAATCTGATATGACGCCTGTATCGTAGGAGTACACATCGTAGGAATATCATCTAGGGTTTTGTTGCTTTCTTGTAAAATTAGCCAGCACCACAACCACAATTGACGTTGCACTGATATTACGCCTGCGTAGGCTGTTTTTCCAAACCAGTTTATAGACCTGGCGTGGCTCATTGGTAGAATACCTGATTGCCACGCAGAATGCTTGGGTTCGATTCCTGCTTGGATCCTAATTTTTATTATTTCCATTCGTTGAGTCAACGCTGCCGATGCTGGTTTTCCTTAACGCTCTAGCATTTAAGTTACCAATGTCTGTTCTCGCCGTTCCTGGGTAGATATAAACTGTCAATAACCTGTGGCGCATACCCGTACACCGCGGCCCGTGGCAAACGGGTATGTGCCACACGTGTCTAGTGGAAAGGGTTTGACGACGTACGCGACAGAATTTTAACGTTATTCATGTCATGACCCGGCAATCATATTCGTCAAATCATCTTACCCTCCCATGCAAATTTTGGTCTACACCAAGTTAAGGAGGCGATCATGAGAGCACCCAGACGTAGGCGGCTAGATAGATAGATAGATAGATAGATAGATAGATAGATAGATAGATAGATAGATAGATAGATAGATAGATAGATAGATAGATAGATAGATAGATAGATACGTAGATAGAAACGCTCAAAGTGCCAGAGGTTCGCTAAGAAATGCTTCGCATTTAAAAAGAGTGTTCCACACTCGCCGCCACGGCTGCGATCGTCGCTGACTGGCACTCCGAGGTTTAAATGACTGGTAATTATCGAGCGTACTACATCCGTTGATTCAATGGCCGAAGACAGGTGTAAATGTGATCTACAGGTAAGCAATATTCTCCCTTCAGTACGTTATTTACGTGTGTATATGTGCTTATATCGCGTGTTTTCCTGAATGTTTTCATGCTTACGCTGGATCCTAAAAGGAGAGAACCGTTATTTTACACTATCGCAACGGTTATTGCCACATTGCACACAACTGCCGATAACATGCAATGTGAGGCACGAAATACCACCCCCCACCACCAAAAAAAAAGAAAAAGAAAAAAATTACACCATTTCCCGCTAAAGGGGACCATGAGGCGATGCGAAGCCGGAGCACTTGCACGATCGCGTTCCGCTGGCGTTCTTTGGGCATGCTACCGACCTCGCGTCGTGGAACGCGAAGAGGAACGCTACGCCCGTCTTTTCTTCCCTCTAGCCTAGCCGTTCTCACAGGGCGAGCGGGGAACGCAGTCGGCAGGCGTGCGAGAGGGGGGCAGCGTAGGAGAGGAGAGAGAGGGCGAGTGGACGCGCATGCGCTGGTGCTCATCGCGGCGTTGCGCAGGAGAGAATTTCGGCATGTCTAGCCCGCGTTTCAGAGGAAGAGTGGAGATGGGGAGAGGGGGAAGGGGAGAGGGTATGCGCATGCGCAGTAAGGGTGGTCACGCCGCACACCACCACCACCGGATTGAATTCCGCCATAAGATACTTCGCATCTAAAAGGGGTGTCACTTGACGAATACATAAGCGCTCCTAAAATGTAGTATCCTGTGCAATATGCTTATCGGAAAACAAAAAATCTGATTTAAAAACGCACGTTAATCCCACATGTAATTTACTTTGCTTAGCACAAGAGTCAGTAACACAACAATATAAGTGACAGTTTATAGTAGCAGAAACACGACACCAGTGTTGTGTAGGGCAGGAGCGCGGCGTAACCCGCGGCGGGCCGACGGAGAGGCCGCGGGAGGGCGCATAAAGTGATGACGCGTAGACCAAGCTTCGGCGAGACTGATGGGATACTGCTCTCCCGCATCTGGTTTTAAGGAGGGGGAAGAATAGCTATTTATTCTAAAAAAAACGCCAGGCCTGCGCTGAAACCGCAGCACAGTCACAGCGAAAGCTGGAAGAGCGGCGTTGTAAGCTCACTTGGGGCTACAATACAAGTACACTAGAAAGGTACCCACTACGCCATAAATCACAATTTTTGTGAAGTTGGGAAGCACCTACTAAGCCATTATTCGTCATTCTGCGGAGAAGCGAAGCACCAGCTACACGTCTGTAAGGCATTATGTGCACTTTGTTGACGCGACGACTGATGACGATGAAGAATTATGGCTCATCCCTTTGTAATGGGTTGGAAGCTTTAAACGGCCCACCAGTAATGTAATTTGCATTGGGTGACGCCCGCTCGCTATTTCCCTCTCCCGTCATGCTGTATAACATACGTTGACGTGGGAGAGAGGGGGGGGGGGGGCGAAGAACTTTACTGAGACCCCGAGGAAATGGATCATGCGCTTATGGGCTTCCTTGGCAACCAATACAAGTGCACTTGCGAGGAACCCACTACGCTCACAATAATTGTAATTGTTGAGAAGTAGGGCAGCAGGCACTGTGCCATTTTTCGTCATTTTACGGAGAGCCGTGGTACCTGCTAAACGCATGTAAGGCATTATGCGCACTTTGTTGATGCTGTGCCTGATGACGAAGAAATATGGCAGATCCCTCTGTAATGGGTTGGAAGCATTTCACAACCTACTCGTCGCGCAATTCGCATTGTGTGATGCCTGGTTACAGAATTCGCGTTGTGCGACGCTTGGTGCTTATTTTACTCTTCTACTACGCTATATTGCATATGCTAATGTGGTTCCTTCCCGACATGAAGCCTGTATAGGACCTTTTTGCAAAGCAGTTTCAAGCACCGGCATGGCTCAGAGGTTGAATACTGGGCTCCCACGCAGAGGGCCCAGGTTCGAACCTCGTTCCATCCTGGAATTTTTTTTTCTTATTTAGTTTTTTTTTCTTATTTCGAGCGATACTGGTTACGGACACCGGCGGCGGCGGCGGCGGCGGACAACTACGGCGCCAAAAACGGCCGGTGAAATGATCTCATAACAGCTTTCGCTGTAAAAGACAGGGCGTGCAAACACGGATACAAGAAAGAAGTCGTGCTATTGGACACAGAAGAAATGGCTATTGGTCAGCGAGGCACGGGTCACATGACCGGCATGGCCACGCCGGATTGGAGGTAGCAAAGAAGCATGGAAGAGACCCAGCTCCAGCCAGAGCATGACTAGAGAGCTCAACAGCACTGGTGTCTTAGCATGCCACCAAAGGTCACGCGACACAACATCGTCCCGCCCTGGGAGGAATTGCATCCTTATAATCTAGTTCAGCGCAAAAAACAGGCAACAGACGAGCGAGAGGACAAGGGGACTAAAGACTTCCAACTAAAGTTTATTGGATTGGGACGCATGTATATATACACACATGGAAGGCAAGAAAAGAAAAAAAAAACCAGGAAGTAAAAACCAAAATGTGAAATCAAGAAAAGTGCCGATAAGTCACACACGTGTGCCAACACCGACCCCTTTCCCATGTCTCGCCAAAAACAAAAGCTCTTTGCCAGAAAGATGCAAGGAGGGCATGCTTACGCATGCGTCCGCAGACCGTTTGATTTCCTCAGCCTTGATGATTTCCCTCAACCTTTGGTGCCGACTGCGTGCAAGAACCGCAGTGTTTTCAAAGGGGGCCTACACTCGCAATCCCGCACTTGGATGCCGAGGTGCCCCGATACTGTACTTTGGACGCTGTAATAGTGCTCACGGAGTCTTTCATTCAGACAACGTCCCGTCTGACCCGCGTACTTTCTACCACACGTCAGAGGGATGGCGTACCTAACGCCTTGAACGCATGGAACGAACTTCGAGACATCACACCTGTTGGCGGTATGAGCCTCGTGCTCAGAAGCCATTGTTGCCCTTCTCGTCGGGGCACTCGAAGCTAGTGAAAAGGGCAATAGCGCACTCGGCCTTGCAGAAGGCCCTGTGCAAGTCGTGTCACCACAAGGTGGATGACGCCTTTTTAGAGCAGGTGTCCCGCCTTAGGGTTGCAGGTTACACGCCGAACGTGGTGTCGTCTGTGACTGAAGGCCTGCTTAGCGTTGTCAGGGACCCCAGGAGGAAGGAGGAGCGCAGAGTGAGATGGAGGGCGCAAGATAAGAAGACAGCTGTGGTGCCCTATGTGCATGATGTCTCGCACAGGCTTAAGAAAATCGGGGAAAGCGCTGGGGTTCGCGTGGTTTTTTCGGCCCCTGAAAAGCTTTCGGGCTTGTGCAGTTCGACCTCTCGGCTAAAAGAAAAAAAGAGGCTGCACCACAGACCATAAGCGAAAGTTCGTTCTATGCGTTCAAGACGTTGTGTACGCCATCCCTCTGACGTGTGGTAGAATGTACGCTGAAGGACGTTGTCTGAATGAGAGACTCCGTGAGCACTATTACAGCGTCCAAACGACAGTATCGGGGCACCTCGGCATCCACGTGCGGGATTGCGAATGTAGGCCCCTCTTTGAAAACACTGCGGTCCTTGCACGCAGTCGGGACCAAAGGGTGAGGGAAATCATCGAGGCTGAGGAAATCAAACGGTCTGCGGACGCATGCGTAAGCATGCCTTCTTTGCACCTTTCTGGCAAAGAGCTTTTGTTTTTGGTGAGACATAGGAAGGGGGCGGTGTTGGCACACGTGTGTGACTTAATATATATATATATATATGCGTCCCAGTCCAATAAACTTTAGTTGGAAGAATGCGCTGTGTCCTTGTCCTCTCGCTCGTCTGTTGCCTGTTTTTTGCGCTGAACTACATTATGACTGACTCGTTTCAACTCGCCCAACAAGCGACGTTGCATCCTTATACAATCCTTGAAATATAACTGTTGTATATCAGCAAACACTAAAAAAAATTCACATTCGAGTTCCGATTCAGATGAGACCTGCAATAACGCAGAAGTTCAGTCCTAGGCGCATACAAACACAACCTAGGATACAGAAAATTAATTTCACCGACACCTAACACAAGAGCCAGCTTGCACTGTTCACTGAACATTCACATGCACGCGCTAGAGCTGTAGGCTGGGGCTTACGCGTTCACTGTGGGCGACGTGACCCAGGCCCTTCAGGAAGACATTGCGTGTGGCGGCTGTCGGGAGCCGTCTTCGAAGACTTGTCCACATTTCTACCAGAAGAACTTGGTGGATTGCGGCTGCCGTGAGCCGATTCTGAAGACCCATTCGCATTACTTCCCTCCCCCTTGTTGAAATTCGGTGCATTTACTGTAGGTGAGTAGGAATATCCAGGACTTTCCTCCTGGAAGTCCCAACGGGTGATACTGGGTAGCAGGCAATTGAAGGTGTGCTTCAGCAGATGTAGAGTCGCACTGGACAGCAGGGCCACCGCGAATGGCCTGCGCAGGCAACACCTGGTTGTTGATGTGCACTCTTGAACGCGGCCGTCGACCGCGGCCGCCGACGATGACGTCGTCGTCCTGGAGCCGGCGCAGCTCGCTGGCGTCCTGCTGCCGTAGCGCCAGAGCCAGCCGACGCAGCTTGGCAGACACTGGCACGATGTGCTGCCGCCTCTTGGCCCGGCCAGGCAGGTGCTCGAACCTCGCAGGTACACCTGCAGGAAGCTGCGAGGAAACTGCCCTTACAAAAATGGCTAGTAACATTGAGTAGACCACCTTGTAACCATCTATTAACATTGATGACCGTCTAGTAACATTTGCGATCTAGTAACATTTGTCAATCGACCGCCTAAAGACCTCCTTCGTACATTTGTAAAAAGACTATTTTATGTAGACCGTCTAAAGACCTGCTTCTTACTTTTGTATAAAGACTATTTTATGTAGACCGTCCGAAGGCCTCCTTCTTACTGACGTATAAAGACAATTCTAAATACCTACCTTACAAAATGGCTAGTAACATTGAGTAGACCACCTGGTAACCATCTATTGGCATTGGTGACCGTCTATTAACATTTGCGATCTAGTAACATTTGTCAATAGACCGTTTAAAGACCTCCTTCTTACTTTTGTATAAAGACTATTTTATGTAGACCGTCTAAAGACCTCCTTATTACTTTTTTATAAAGACTATTTTATGTAGACCGTCTGAAGGCCTCATTTATAAGTACTATTTAAATGTACCTTCAAAAGATGATTTAGCTTTAGCTAGGGATACGAAGTAATCGAACATTAAACCTCTCCGCACTTCCCCATCCCCAAAACGCGTATGTCTTCACATATAATTGTGCACGTGCCGACGAGGACATACACAGATGCAATAAAATGGTATCCATGCAGGTCCTCGTTGCATCTACGCATGCATCGGCTTTATATGAGAAAGGCTCCCGCACCGAAGCCCTTTCATGAATTGATGTGCTAATACAAATAAGTGGGCAGGCACTGTATAGTGCTAGTGACATACGACTCAGGAAAGGGAAGGCGTATCATTCCTTCCTTCTTCAGTTTTCCCTTATCCCCATGATCAACAGTGCTCACTAGCACAATCACTTTTCTGCTTCAAGCTGCTTGCCATGACCGCGAGTGTTCCACACTCGCCGTCATGGCTACTGGCGGCGCTGACTGGCACTCCCACGTTTAAATGTACATATATACCCCATAAAGTGGACGGGGGGATAGCCGCCGCGGTAGCTCAGTCGGGTGTGTCCAGATAAGATCGAACACGAGGTCCCGGTCACCATTCCCGATTGTGATGAAATTTACTGTAGGCCTAGGCATTACACCCGGAACAATGCTTTCGCAGTTAGTTTTGCGGAAGAAAATTTTGTTCGCCTGAAAAAAAATATACAACTTTTGATCGCAAAAAACGCTTTTCCGCTAATTTCGCGACTTCTGAATTTTGAGCGCACCTAGAGAAAAAACGGTGCACTTCTTCGTCACAATATTTATTGCCCTTAAAGAACAAGTGAAATACAATCTTATGAGTCTATTACTTCCCTTGCTTGTCGAAGCACTTTTGAAGAAAAAAATCACAAACTTGGCAAATCGCACAAAATACCTCTATTTCAGGAATTAATTGCTGCAAACAAGTTAAAGTGAGGATAATGAAACTCAGTACACGTTAACTTTGATACTTTCGCTCTCTTTTAAAATAATTTGCGTGGTTTTATCGTGCTCCGTTTTACTCGATAATTGGGCTGAAACGTAAGTGATTTACCGAAAACGCCGAACTTTGAAAATGATTTTCTCAAAAAGACCATTTTTAATTTTTTAAAAATCCCTCTGATTGAAGTCAAGGACGTCATCTACTATTGTGCAGAAAACAACGTTTCATTATTTTGGTTGCTAACAAGTTATAGTGCGTCAAATGTGACCATGCCAGCCTAGCGGCCGCGTCGTTCCTTATGGGCTGAAACTGGGATATAAGTTGCTAAAAATACTTGTACGTGACATAATCACAAATCAGCAGCTTCACACCAACAAATGCGCAGCCCGGTGTCATGGTTAAGCAAGTTTTGTCTTGGGATCAGCCGCTTGACAAACCCGCAGCAGCGGCCGCTCGATGCTGCGGGCACTCACATTACATGAGTACCGCTTCGACTGTGGATGAGCTCCACTTGCGCGCCAAACTACACTCAGAGGACAAACGAGAGAAGGAATGCATCACTGTGAAAGTTAAAGGCCGTTAAGTGCCAACAAATGTCATAATATGCAACGAAAACTCTGCGTGTATATATACGCAAGCAAAACTGGAATGTTTCGGGGGTGGTTTGAACCCCCCCAACCCCCCCCCCCTTGGCTACGCCCCTGCCACGTTGACCAAAACGCATGAAAAAGCGGGTGTGTCGAATTTAGGAGGACACGCAGACCGCTCCCTCCGGCATAGATTAATTTTCTCTGCTGCGGTAGGGTAGAAGGCAGAAGTGGCTGGGTGAGAATCTCTCCTGCGGTGCTATCTCACGCAGAGAACAACAAGCCAAAAAGGGGTCTCCGAATTCCGCCGCCCTTGTTCGGGGAAATCCATCCACGGCGACATGTCCGCTCGCTCGGCAAAAGCTCCTCCAGGAAGAATCGGCGTTCCTGCCTCCGTCTAAGCGCCGATACGGGGGGGAGCAGCATTCTCGTAGAAAGCTGCACGCTCAATGGCGTCTGCCTCGATGAATTTTAAGGCCAAACGTAACAGCTCCTCCGTCGCCCGGAAAATCTCGGCTGGCCAGCGCTCACAACCGCTGGGCACGAAGAGAAAGGCTGGTGACGAGGACGACGTCCTGTCGTGGAACCGCAACTGCGAACTCACAACAAACTCCCAAACCACCTCACAATGATCGACAGCAGCAAAACGAACCACACAACACAATGCCATGCCGCGATCAAGCGCCTTGAACTCGCTAAAAACTCTCCAGGCTTCTCAAGACACACAAATAAATGAAAAACCCGCTACTCTAAAATATTGACGGAATTTCGTGCCGCCAAACCTGCAGCATTCATGGAAGAAGGCATGCCAAAGAGAAATAAAGAAAAGAACAGTTTTGATCACATGAGATAACAACAAAATATACAATATAATGTGGCCCTTGATCCATCAACACAACACTTTTCAGATTAGTCTGCTCAGACCATCTGCATTGCCATGCAATTTCTCTTTCTTATAACGAACCTTGAAGTTGTACTGCTGGTGGGTGAGGCTCCATCGGAGTAAGCGACCATTTTTGTGTGACATTTGATTGAGCCATGTCAGGGGACAGTGATCTGTCTCCGTACAAGTAACATGACAACTTCTGGGCTGCCCAAACCAAACAGGCACATTCGTTTTCGGAAGCACTATAGGCTTCCTCCCGGACCGTTAGTTTGCGGCTGGCATAGAGAATAGGATGTTCCTCATGATCATCGCCAACTTGGGTAAGCACAACGCCCATGCCTCTGTTGCTTGTATCGCATTGAACTATAAACTCTTTACTATAGTACGGTGCGCGTAGCACAGGTCGTGAAACTAGCAATGCTTTCAAACCCTGAAAGGCGGCTTCTTTTCCCCCATCCCAATGCACGTTAGTTGGCTCCCCTTTCCTCAGTGCATCTGTAAGCGGACTTGCCAGTCGCAAGAAATTGGGAATGCAACGCTGGTAGTAGCCAACCAGTCCTAAGAATGACCGAATGTCGCTCTTTGTGCGTGGCTGTGAAAAACCGGCAATCGCAGCTGTTTTTAGTTCGGCCGGCTGTCTCGTTCCCTGCCCAACAATATGTCCTAGATAGGTCACTTGGGAGCAGCCAAAACTACATTTTTCCGCCTTCATTGTCAAACCCGCCCTTCTCAACCGCGAAAATACTTCCCTCAGGTGCTCTAGGTGATCTTCCCAGCTGTCTGAAAATATCGCGACATCGTCAAGGTACGGGAGTGCGAACACCTGTACGTCTTTCAGTACGATGTCCATCAACTTGGAGAAGCTGAAAGGCGCGTTCTTTAGCCTGAAGCTTAGAACCAAAGGTCTAAAAGTGCCTATAGGTGAAATGAATGCAGCATAGCGGCTGGCACTTTCTGAAAGAGGAACCTGCCAGTATCCTCTCACGAGATCTAGCGTTGAAATGTATTCGCAGCGCTGACCCTTTCGATTCGCTCCTCAATATTTGGGATCGGGTACAACTGATCCCTAGTGATGGCATTCAGCTTCCTGTGGTCTACACATAAACGAGGGTCCTTGTTTGGGGCTTCCACAAGTATTAGTGGTGACGCGTAGTCACTTACAGCGGGTTCGATCACCCCCAGGTCCAGCATGCGCCGTATCTCGGCCTCCATAATCTCCTTCTGTCGTGGGGACACGCGGTAAGGTTTGGACCTTACCGGTTGGGCTGATGTGAGTTCTATTTCGTGAGTTATCAGTTCGGTTCTACCCGGCCGATGACTGAACCTATCGAGATACTGCCTCAGTAGCTCCTTTAGTTCCTGTATCTGTTCAGGCTTAAGCGCTTCCGCGCCTACAGAGAAAGCTACAACCTCTCCAAGGCTAATTTCTGAGTCGGAAGTCTTTGTGAATCCGTCGAACTCAGATTGAATTTCTTCGGGCTCCTTTAGGGTGAGATTCACAACCCCATGTCGTTCTACGTAAGGCTTAAGTCATCAGGTTACAGTGGTAGATTCTAACTTCCTTCCTTCGACAGCTGGCACTTTCAACGCGTAGTTAGTCAGAAAGCCTATGCAACACTTCGACCGGCCCGTCCCAATGTACTTCTAGTTTGTTCTTTCGCGACGGTCATGAGAATCATTACTTGATCCCCAATGCTAAATGTTCGAAGTCTGGCATTCCTGTCGTAATAAAGCTTGGCATTCTTTTGAGACTTGTCCATATTCTTTTCGACAAGCCCCTGTGTCGTACTTAGTCGTTCTAGCAGATTTAGCACGTATTCTACCACAGTTTGACTATCCCCTCTTTCTTCCCACATTTCTCTCAACATTCTAAGTGAGGAACGCAGCGTTCTGCCATACACTAACTCTGCCGGTGAGAACCCCGTGGCCTCATGTGGGACTGTACGCAAAGCGAACAAAGTAGCCGGAAGACAGCTTTCCCAGTCTTCCTTATGCTCATAACAAAGAGCGCGCAACACTCTCTTCAACACTGAATGCCATCTCTCGACGCTGTTTGATTGAGGATGGTAGACAGAACTGTGTATCAACTTTATCCCAAACTTCTGCAAAAAAGTTGTAGTTAACGAGCTCGTGAAAACCGACCCTTGATCAGCCTGTATTTCTGCCGGAAAGCCGAAGCATGTGAAAACAGACAGAAGCGCGTCTACTATTTCTGTCGAAGTGGGCTCCTTTAGAGGGATTGCCTCTGGAAACTTCGTGGCTGGGCACAGCATGGTGAACAAATACCTATAACCCGACTTAGTTGTTGGTAGGGGGCCCACTATGTCTATCACCAGACGTCGAAATGGCTCTGATATTATAGGTACCAATTTTAGCGGAGCTTTCCACGTTTCCACAGGCTTACGCGTGCGTTGGCACGTGTCACAGGATCTTACAAATTCCTCCACATCTTTGAAGCACCCAGGCCAATAGTATTCCATTAGCAATCTCTCATTGGATTTATTTATTCCTAGGTGGCCAGACCACCCGTTTCCATGACAGAGGTTCAAAAGATCCTCCCGGTATTCTCTAGGAACGACTAATTGATCTAGAATCCGGCCTCTTTTGTCCCTGTAGTGCCGATGCAACAAACCTCCCTTCTTATGGAACGTCACATTGCCCCTGGCGATCCCTTCTTTAGCGTCAAACTGTAATCTAGTTAAGCTAGGATCGTTCTCTTGCTGCGCTGCCAGCGACTCTCTGTTTGCTCGTACAAGCTGATCAAAGTTTTTCGAGGCCGGCGACAGTACTGACCGCTTTTTGCTTGTGTGAGTGTCAGCTGGTTCTCCCTGATCTAGTTCTGTTGATAAAGCCTCATTTTGATGATCAGTTGGCTCTCCCTCTAGGTGACGATCTAACTCCGTCAATAAAGCCTCATTTTGCTTATCAGCTGGCTCTCTCTGCGCGCCTGTAGGGTTACCTAACTCCATCTCTGTTGACGCTGCGATTGGTTCCTTTGGTGCCACAGAGGCGAGCTCTCGTGCCTTGGACCGAGTCAGCGCCTGAACAGTTCCTTCTCCAAGTTTCTGACCCCGCTCGCGCAGTGTCCTGTCTGACCGATTTGAAAATATATACGGGTGCTGCAACGATAGAGATGTCGAGACCGCTGCCTCAGTCACAATTTTTCCAAACGGCCCAGTGATCGTTAATTTAGCCATAGGAAGACAGACGTTTTTTTCCTCTACAACCTGTTTGATCCACGCCACTTCTCCCGTAAAGTCATCTACAGTAATGTACGATGGGTGGACAATGTCCATGGTGGCGCCGCTGTCCCTGAGTACTTTGCAAGGTTTGCCGTTAACCTCCAGGTCATGGAGATACGGGCGTAAAAGCTCTATGTTCTCGTCACTTTCGTCCGCGTAGGAAAAAACCACCTTAGGACTTCTGCAGTTTGCCGCGATATGTCCGGTCTTCTGACAGTTATAATAGCGAATGGGTCTGAAAGCCTCGAACTCTTTTCTTTGGGAATGTCCACCACTCGCGTTTTCACCCTTGTTCTCTGGCGTACTTGTTTCTCCCCTCGGATTCTCTAGCTTTTTCACCTGTGAGCCCTTTCGAACGAAAACTCTTTCCGCGACCCCTTTCCCCCGTCCGGCCCTCCACCCTCGACGCTCAGTTTTCTACGCATTGCGTAATCTTCGGCTAACTCGGCGGCCCTTTCCACAGTGTTTACGTTATCTCTGTCTTGCACCCATAGCCTCACGTTCTGTGGAATGCTCCTGTAAAATTGCTCTAGACAGATGGTTTCGATTACCCTGTCTCTACTCTCGTAGGATTCCACACTTTTCAACCACTCAATGAGGTTTCTCTTCATGCCGTAAGCAAAGTCCGGATATCCCTCACTATCCTTCTTTTCTGTGTTTTGAAACCTTTGACGAAATGCCTCGGCTGAAAGGCGGTACTTCTTTAATAAGGCAGCCTTAACCTTCGCGTAACCATCTGCCTCTTGCGCGCTGAGTCTGGTGATTCGTTTGAGCCAAACGTCTGCTTTCATTCTCAAGTTCGATTCTCCGCAACTCTATTTCCTTCTCCCGTTCCTCTCTTTCCTTCTCCTGTTTCTGCCTTTCTCTTTCCCTCTTTTCTTTCTCCTCAAACCTTCTGAACGTGTTTAACGCGGTTTCAATCTCCCCCTTACTGGCACTTTCCATAATCAGCTTCACAATTTGAGACCTGCCCATTCCTTCCTCAACCTCAATGCTTAGATCCTCACATACAAACAAAAGTTCGTCTTTTAGCATTGTCTTTAACTCCATGACTGCTGTTTTGCTTTGGTCCTGCTCGCTAATAATTAGGTGATCCCTCTAAGTGACTCAATACTCATAAAGAGGTGATCTACCTAACCCACACAAAAAACAATCTAGCTTCTACACTACTTAAGTGTACACACAAAATGAAGCCTGGAAAGTCATAGGAAAGACCAAGCACTCACCACAACGCAGCACCATGTCGCAAGGTCCATCTCACCGCTGCCAACCAGTTGTAAGGAGTGGGGTCCGGCAGGTCTCGTTACGGTAGCTGGCTCCCGCCGTACGTCCGCATTGCCGAGTTTCCCAGGGAGGAGACGCGTTCTTTCAAGAAGGAACGTAAGTTTATTTACATGATGAAGTCAGGAGGTGAAAAAAAAGAGAAAAAACGTCAAAAGTCTTCGGCTTTTATAGCCCCGAGACCGTCACTACAGAAGCACAGGCAAACCGGTGTACGCGTCTCCCGCCAATCTGGTGACCTACCGTCCCGGCGTCCGGCCTCCCGAAAGGGGGCAAAGAGTCACGCAATATACTCGCCACGCCCCGAAGACGAAGGTCGGCGAGGAGTTTCAGTCCAAAGGGGAGTTGGGGGTGGCGTGCCGATGACCTCCGCCTCCACTGCCAGTAATACTCGGAAGAAGCGTTGTATGATGGCTGCCTCGGGTGAAGGCCCCACCTGGGTTGATGGGAGCGTCTTCAACGGCGCAGTCCCACGTTGACCAAAACGCACGAAAAAGCGGGTGTGTCGAATTTCGGGGGACACGCAGACCGCTCCCTCCGGCACAGGTTAATTTTCTCTGCTGCGGTAGGGTAGAAGGCAGAAGTGGCTGGGCGAGAATCTCTCCTGCGGTGCTATCTCACGCAGAGAACAACAAGCCAAAAAGGGGTCTCCGAATTCCACCGCCTTTTTTCGGGGAAATCCATCCACGGCGACATGTCCGCTCGCTCGGCAAAAGCTCCTCCAGGAAGAATCGGCGTTCCTGCCTCCGTCTAAGCGCCGATACGGGAGGGGGGGGGGGAGACAGAATTCTGGTAGATAGCTGCACGCTCAATGGCGTCTGCCTCGATGAATTTTTAAGCCAAACGTAACAGCCTCCTTAGTGCGTTTACATGAGTGCAATGTGCTAGAATGACTGACACTGTCGCATTCATGTAATGCGGCTATTGACAACATACGGGGATGCAACAGCTGCGCCATTTGATACAATTCCTTATTTTTGCGCCAAGCTGAGCCATAACTGTGAAATTTGTAAAATTGCGCCACGCTGCGCCAAAATGCCTGACCAGCTTAAAATTTTCTCAGTTGCGCAAGTTTGAGCGAGAAATGGAGGCCGCGTTGGTCATCTGCAGTGTGGGCGTCGTCATCCAATACAGACGCGCAGACCCTGCCCCCCCCCCCCCCGCGAAAGAAAAGTCAGTTTCACCGCAAGGACGAAGCAATGAATTCGATGGCAACAAACTGTAATGTTATACGAAGTGAGGCTGGCAGTAAACTCTTTTGTATCCGATATCGCGTAACTCTACAAAACGTTGGTGTAAGAGAATACGACCGCTCCAGGGAAAGATGCTCTTTCTGCACAGTGTCTTCGCATTGAGAGCGCAGCACGTAGCAGGATATTCGCAATGCCCATAGACTGTCGCGCCACCTAGCGGAATCGAGGAGCGTCCTCTCGAGGAGGGTAAAGTGAGCTAGACTTTAAGGAGGGTTAGTAGACGACAAAATGGCGGCACTACCCAGTCAAAAAAAGTTAATGGGTCCAATTGGTCATACCAGTTTCTAGCAATTGGTCCCAATGGGATTAATTGGAAACCAACTGGAATGCCGCACTCCAATAGGAAAGACCAATTGGACCACAGTTCCAATTGGTCATTCCATTGGTCCACTTTTTGCCATTTGGTCTCCCAATTGGAATGCTTGTTGGTCCAATTGGTTGCACACATTCAATTGGAAAACAATTGGAACAGAGCATTCCAATTGGCCTCCCAATTGGAATGCTTGTTGGTCCAATTGGTTGTACAACTCCAATTGGGTAGACCTATTGGACGTTTTCTCTTCCGATAAAATTGTTTGATATATATAAACTTGGCATTTGTTATTAAAATGGCAACTTAAATCGCTATAGGTCGGGGCAGAATTCCAGGCTCAATGAGTCGTCATAATAATTTTTATCTATTCCATTCAATTGTGCCATGTATGCACATTCTGAATTGAACCTTCATCAGGCTGTGCCCCAAGTTGCAGTTTTAGGCCATTTTGTTCCTTACAAGCTACTTTTTTTCTAGATTTGTGGTATTTATTATAAGGTACATCCTAACTTAAGCAGTGGGACAGTAATAGCATTAACAGCGTTTTGAATATGGTGCAATTAAAAATGCGGCTAGCTCTGCTGGTTTGTGTGACCTACAGCTGTGCTCGTAGAAGCTGTACCTTCAGTCTCCTGCAGAGCAAATGCCTGGACGAAAATAGGCCCATTGCTACAAGCAAGCCTCATCGCTTGTTTTAATTATTTATTTCTTGAGTATTTTGTGTAGACATAGCAATGCTCACTCACATGGATATGAGATTAACGATTCCTGTTAGTGCACAAAGGGTGTAGTGCAAATGGAGTGTAAAAATCTGGCAGGTCCCCACGCATTGTGGGAATCAGTCGTGTGAAGCAGTAAGCATGCGTCAGCCAATGCCGGATTTTCTGCTTTGAGCCTTAAGCGTTATGAGGTGGATCGATGTCTTTGTGTGAATTAGTAGCTCTGCGCATATCGTGGACTTACCAGGCATGTCGAGTACACTGGCGCCTGAAGGGTAGCTTATGGCCCGACATAACTTTGGTGCTCACATTGCAACTTACATGTCAGTTTCATCGCCACGAAGTGCACACTATGGAGCAATGATGTGCATATCTACAGACAAGTGCAACGCTTGATATAGCTAGCAGTTATAAGTGCACATATGTAAAATTAATCACAGTGATATAATAAATAGGATAGGCAACTCTGCAACCAGTGTTGTATGCGTTACTGAAAAAAAGTAACTAAATACGTTACTCGTTACGCTAAAGAAAAAGGAACGCGTTACCGCCCTGCGTTACCACCAAAAAAAGTTAACGCGTTACCGTTACCGTTACCGAAAAAAAGTAACGGACGTTACTTCCGCTGTTACCCCATAGCCAGAAATCTTAATCAGTGCGCCTTTGCCTCAAGAACCCCACAATAGATACTTTATAAAACTCATATTTATATATCACGTTAAAGTTGCCGCCTAAACAAAATTGTAACCCCAAATACTGAATAAACGACAATATTTGGCACAAATGTGCCGTATGTTCGTAGTACTATCGTGGCAATTTGCCTGTATAGTTACATGTGATGGCTTCTAATTCTGTGGCACACGGAGAAGCTGTTTTTCGGAATGGGTTTCATCATCAACGCTCTCCGAAATAAAAACATCACTGAACAAACTTGCGCTAATTACGACAGCGTGATAATGCTACCAAAATGAGTGCGCAAATTTTGTAGCAATAAAGGAATGCTTAAATGGCATAAATCTGGAGAAAAGTATTTGAGCACATAAACAAGTTTCTTTTTTTCGATTCGACTTGTACAATTGCCGCAAATATTGCGACTTCTTACATGTAAGTGTTCAAGGTCAGCCTCGCTTGCTCAGGAGTTCAATAACCAGAAACGTGGGCGCAGTTGCAAATATCAAGAAGCACAACTAATTTTGAATAAGAAGTTTATAGACAGTGTTAGAGTAGCAGAGGAACAGTTCTCTAATGTAACTACAAACCGCTCAATAAAAGCAACAGCTGCCTTTCAAAGCCTTATACGGACAGCTCGACTCGCTTTTAGCGAATACGTCCGCACCTATAGGAGCTCGGCGGACGCACTATATGGTACTCCTGTATTCACTTTGCAGGGGCGTAGCCAAAGGGGGGGGGGGGCGGTTCGGGGAGTTCAAACACCCCCGAAAATTTTCAATTTTGCTTGCGTATATATTCACGTTACACATAAAACGCACGCACCAACATAAAGTATGGTTGAATTCTGGCTACGCCCCTGACTTTCAGGAAGAGCTGGTGAAGGGCGAGAGTTTTCCTGAGCCCGCTCATGGCGATGCCATGCGGCACCAAAGGCAGACAGTCGCTCATCCTCATTTGGCGATTATGTTCAGAAGGGATTTGTGAAGAATTCTCTCGGTTGTGCTGGAGCTCACACCGAGTCTTGCGTGTCCGCAACCGAGCAGATCTCGACAGCTCGCTTTTGATGGTTACAAGGACAGCATACACTTCGCTTCATCGACATCACGACAACTTGAACCTCGATAGCAAGGTAGCCAATTATAGCAAATCTGTTTATGAAATTCAGCAATTCGCTCCCCCTTGAGATTTCTCCCGCGCAAAAAGGACACGCCCATGCGATGCCGCTTTGTCAATCTTGGCGGACCGACAGCAGTCCGCCGCAGCGGCAAATAACGCCGGACGAGCTCTAAGAAAGGCACTCCTACAAGACGAATGAATTTTGTGTAAGACTGCGAGTATAATTGCAATGAAAGTAACGATTACCGTGACACTCTCGTTACCGAAAAATTGTAACGAAAGTACGTTACCCGTTACAGTTCCGAAATAGTAACGAGTACGTTACTTAGTTACTGAAAAAAGTAACGCGTTACCGGTAACGCCGTTACTTGTAACGCGTTACCGCCAACACTGTCTGCAACCACAATTAGATTTGTCCTGACAGAAGGATTGTACAGGGTATTTTTCCAAAGCAGTTTGAAGCAGCGACTCTGTGGAAACTGCCATGCAGAATGCCAGTGTTTGATTCCGGCTAGAGCCATGATTTTGTTCTTCGATGCCATCTGGATAATTCACCTATCAATGAAACGGGCTCATTCACGCTGTTCGTTAAAGATTTCCAAAGTCTGGGATGATATAGACTATGAACCACTTATAGCACTTAACCGCATACCATGGGTATGTGCCACACGACTGGTGGAAAGGATTTCATGATGCATGCCACAGGGAAGTCGCGTTAAGTCATGGCTGCAGATTGTGTTCATCATACATTGAAGTGCTCCTGTGCCGATTTTGATATTACCAAGAGACACCCACGAGAACACAGACGTAAGCGGCTTAGATAGATAGAAACAGTCAAGTGCCTTTGGTTCACTAAAATGACTCGCATTTAACATATATTTCGAAATTTAGAAGAAATACCATTTCCTAGTGCAAAATGAAGCAGGTTCACTGGAAGAGGACTCAACTCTGAAAAATGTATGAGAAATGCATGCCACTAATGGCAGCAGTGCAAGCATTTGAGATTAGTCTGGACATATTTTAATAGATACACTACGCAACCTCTTTCTGCACAGTAGTGTTCTGAAATTAATGAAAGCACAGCAGCATAATCTTACGCTGTTTGCATAACAGAAGACAACCAAGCATTCAGAGAAGTTCAGGGCTTCCACAGCAATATGTTTATTAAATGGGCAAATACAGCAAGTCCAGGCATAAGACACACAAACAAAACACAAAATAACATGCATGCAATATATGTACATATGTAAAAAATCATACACAAATGCACAAAATTTATACATAGCTGCATTTGAAATTAATGACAAATTTACAGTGCACATAAATTTCACAAGGCACAGCAACTTGAATGACATATGCCACTCTGACAAGACTGAATGATTGATACGCACTGCACAAGTACACACTGGACGAGGTGTTTGCATCTAGGCAACTTTGGCAATTTTAAGAGGTCAATGGATCCCATGAAGTTTGCTGGTTAGAAATTTCTTTCACGTGACCGGAAGTTCCTGCACATGCATGTTTTTGTTTTACATGCGTTCGTTTTTGTTTCAATAAACTTCAATTGTTAGACTGTGCTCATACTGTTCTTCCATCTTGTGAGATGTCATGTTCGCGATGATTTTCCAAGTAATGCAAGTTCAATGTACGGTCACACCAGTGTGATTAGAGCTGCAATAGTGCTCACGTGCACAAAACCCAGCTGTACTGCTGGTATTTCGCATTTTTGGATGCCACAAAGGCATGGCTTTCATTATATATCAAGAGAACAATGAGCAGTCACTGTACCTCCTTATGTGATGAACAAATGCACCAGTTGTTGCTTTGCACTATCACCAGCACTCTCCAACAAGAAAATGAGCAAATGAGGAAAGCAGTGTTCCATAATCTCTTAGTGATTATATAACTGCTTCCTCGAAAAGGGCTAAAACACCTAAAATAGCTCGCTAAAATCAGTGGTTGGGGCTACCCTTGATTTTCATGTTGCAGCGAGATGTCTGCTTTGGATTACCAGCATTCTCAAACAACTGACTCATGGGCGGCGGGTCAAATGCAAATGGTGATTTATGGATGTTGAATTAATCGAAATTGCATCTGCTTATCCTGACATTCCAAAGACATAAGTCCTAGATTCGACACACAGACACTGAAGGCCCATAAATCGGCAGCATCTGCCAGCTCTTCCCATTTAATGCGACGCATCTCTTGCTCAGGGTATGTAACGTGGCGTGGTGATCCGCACGCGCTGTGGTAGTCTGCACTCACACTATGCATGCGCACCTCTCCTCCTTCCCTCTCTCCGACAGCTGCGCGTTACTCTCTCCACTTCTCTACCAGCACCTGCTTGCGCTTCTGCGTTTCGCTTCTGCTTTCACGGTGCATGCGCTACTCTCCTCCTCTAAGCGGTTAGAGCGCAGCGCGTGTTCAGCGCGCGCTTGCTTTGGTTGACTCCGCTTGACTCCATTGGTGCTTCCGATGAGCATGATGGAAGCACAGTCCCATCAGTGAGTGGGCTGACGCAAGCACGCGTCAGCATCAGCCCAAGTGCGTCCACTCAAGACAAAGCTGAGAAGCGAAGGCAGCGAACTACCATTCATGGCACATGCATTGATCATGTCTTCACCAATTTCAAGACACCCACTGCACCACATTCCCCTCACGGTTCACTTCAGCGACCACAAAGCCATCCTCATCAAAGCAAAGTGCATACCTCAAGTACTAGACGGTGCTCAATAATGACATTGTTAACCTTTCACCTTCGCCTACAACGTTATAACGATCCAAGGTCGGGAACATGCCCAATGAATGCCAACGGAACGCGATCATGCAAGTGCTCTGGTTCGCATCGCCTCATGGTCCCCTTAGCGGGAGATGGTGTATTTTTTTGTCCTCTGTACAGGACTGACTGCATGTTTCCCACGCCCTCCCACCCAGTGCACACGAAGGAGTGCTGCTCAGTCGGGTACGGTTTAATTTTTTGCATTTGTTTACTTATTTAAAAATTATGTGCATACTTTCTAGGCCATTCTACTATCAGACCTGTGTCAGGATCTCTAGGGAACATAGAACTGTCGAACAAGAGACTACAGAGAAAGGGTGTGCTGGAGGTGCCATACGTATGAAACATTTTCCAAATTGATTATACACAACACTTCTTATTTCTAGAGGCTGAATATTACTGCCGGCGACTCTTTGAATAGCACTTTTTGCACATGGTTTACAGTCACCAAGTCTAATTTCTGGTCGGCACCGAAGTTTCCGGACACATATGGATGTGTTATCACCACTCAAAATGATCTTTTCATAATGGCAATGACCCATCCAAGAGTTGAATAACTGAACTATTAGTCTTCTTCTTTGACGCGTATGAGCAGTCTGTCAGGATTGAACCATTTACCATCATTCTTCTGTACTGTACAGAAGGTGGTGGGATTTCTTGCTCAGCAATGAACAGGCTGGTGGAATAGGAATACCACTTCCAAAGAAACGGGTGCCATCACTGCTGCTTTTGCTTTTGTGTGTGACTTTGGCATCAAAAGAATTGCAGTACTGCACCACGCTAGGGCTGACAGCCAGATCCTGCAGTTCCATCACAGTATTTTCAATTTGCAGAACTCTGCACAGC